>NC_135499.1:61987360-62164860 GCF_052857255.1 Amblyomma americanum | reverse complement strand
CGATAGATTAATCTAAGTATTATTATCCCACTGATCAGCACTACCAATTAAAATAAAATTAAACATTCCCCTATGCACCTTGGTTTCGGTGACTGTTGGCTCCCTTTTTGTCAAACGAGCCCCTCATTTCCTTAAATTTGTCTGCTATTAGCTTAACGAGGGTCTCGGTTCTGGCAGTCTTGATGCCATAGGTAGTATAAGAGGGCTCTCGCACAGTTTCCGCCCTCGCCGTTAGATGACGTTCCACGTCACTCTCGCGGTAATAGAGGACGTGCTGCCTCCGCCGCTATGGACGTGGCGCCACTGGTGACACTCTCAAGGTTCGATTACACACGTCAAAACATAAATACCCATGAGAGCAGCACATTAGACCGCCATGGCCGCCGATCAGTTGGTATAGCACCGGACGCGATATTCGGAGGTCGTGGGTGCGGATCCCACCTGCGGCATGGTTGTTTTTTCTGCTGCTTTATAAGTAATTTTCTTTAAGCTTATAACTCTTAATCGCTTTTAACTGTGCTGCTCGCGTGAGCAGGCAGTGTAATGTCGCGAATGCTCACGCCTGCTTGAATACATTTCAGGAAGAATGCACAACTTTTTCCAGACGATCATGGAATTATACCACTTGTGTCTTTTCCCTTCGTAAACTTGATGAACACTAGTGAACACAAACATGATAAAGTCACCGCCTACGTGTCCACAAAAATGCGGTGGTAACAATGCTCAGCGCTATAATTCTGGGCTGTTTGGTGTGCATATTTGTCATGATAAAATCATCACCTACATGTCTACAAAAATGCGGTGGTAAGAATGCTCAGCGCTATAATTCTGGGCTGTTTGGTGCGCTTATTTGTTCACTGTTAAATACGAAGTCACCATGATCATCTTTCTTAAAAGATGGCCCCTTCTCATTCACTGAAGCCATCAAGAGAAGCGCCGTGTAGATACGATCACGCGAAAGTAAGCATTCCCTCTTTTATTCTAATCACGAAAACGAATGAACTCGTTACAGCAAGGCTAAAGGCTACTCAGCGATGGCAATGAATATCTGGCTGTGATGGACGCGTCAAGAATCAATAGTGCCAAGATGGTGTTTGACGCCGCTGGAATGAACCTGGTACTGTAATTCCCGAGAGTGGCATCGAGCACGCCCCTGATAAAATCCGCGTTTTAAGCCCCAAACCGCCCTTATTTTATAAGCCCCCTTTGTTAGATATGAGTGTTTTGGGAAACAATATTTGAAAGTGAGTCTGAGTACTCCTGCTTCATTTCTCGACCGCTTGCGAAGCTTCATGACTAGAAAATTGCAATAATCTCTTTAGTGCCGCAATTAGGATTCTACATGGGTAAGAGATGTGCCAGGGTTGCTTTTTAAGCGAAGTTAAAAACTTTCAACAGTTTGTAAAAGCTAAATAGATATATAAGTTGACTGATTTCGTGTGCTTCTTATTTTCATGCACAGCCAAGCAAGCCTTCATTTTAGCGCTCAAAATAATGACAGTTTGCTTGACAGCCCCATCCACAACGTCAAAAAATAATGCAAGAAAGAACTTACCATTATCAGTGGAAGAAAATGCCATCACGTGTACATTTTTCTCTTTAAAAAGCGGAACATAGTCAGCTTCCATGCTGCCGTTGAAACGACTGTGAATGCATATACAGGACATATACAGTACGCATGCACAGGACAATATATTGGAAGAAAAATTACGGACATAATAAAGAGAAATTTGGATGCATTTCGTACCCTGTAAACTAAATTCACAAGAGATCATCTAGAATTACCTCTTTGTAATTTGTCATGTTACGAGCAAATATTAAGAATTCTTGCCTCAGCAGCAGATGGGTTTCGCCGACGGGCCGCAAACAAACGTTACTTGTCAGTTTCAATGAAATTAAAGATTGCGTTCCCCTCCAGGAAAGCTCAACGCTCTTCACCCCATGTGCGCCAGTGACCATCAAAAGCCACGTGAGCTGAGCGTGCACATTTATTAGGAATGGAACTGACGCCGAGCCCCGCGGTGGCTCAATGGTTATGGCATTCGGCTGCTCACCCGACCACGCTGGCTCGATTCCGGCCGCGGTGGTCGAATTTCGATGGAGGCTTAATTCTAGAGGCTCGTGTACTGTGCAATGTCAGCGCACGTTAAAGAACCACAGGTGGCCGAAATTCTTTTTTTTTAATTTATTTCCAGAAGACAACTGGATAGTCTCTTGGGCTAAAAGCTACACAAAAGCTTGACGAGGCCCAAGAGACCATTACAAGGCAGCAGCGTAAAGAATAGAAACATAATAGATGAATAGTACATAGGTAGACAGTAATAGGGAAATAATAAAACAGTTACTGTGACAGGTAATAATGATGTCAATCACATAAAGTTACCAGTAATGAACTGAAACCAAAATAAAAAAACTGAAAAGCACATACGCGGAAACAACAAACAAAAATATAATGGATCACAACTGCACAAAACAGGAATGTAATTGTTTTTTGTTCAAGCCCACTGTGTGTCTATATTTGTTTAGTATTGTAGGGAGGTTATGGGTAAGTGACTGATATTTATAAAATGTACGAAAATGAGGAACTGCCCACGCATCAACATTTCTTGTTTGCACGCTAATATTTCGTCGCTCTAAGGATGCCAAGGACTTTAGAAGGTTAGTAACTTCAGGGGAGGAAAAGTATATTGACTGTAATAGGCGAAATTCATACAACTTGTCTACACTTATGATATTGAATGATTCAAATGCACCCTTTGTAGTTTCCATGGGCTCAATATTTGCTATGTAACGGATGATTTTTTTCTGTAAAACCAGGAGTTTATTTAAATTGGTTTTTGTGGTTGTGCACCAAACTAGACTGCAGTATCTTAAATGAGAGTTAAACAAAGCATGATATACTTGAAGTTTTATCTTGGGTGGAAGTACAGTACGACAGCGCGATATAACTCCTGTAATCGAGGAAAGTTTTTTACGAAGGTGATCAATGTGAGCATCCCAGGTTAGATGTGAGGAAAAATGTACACCTAATATTTTATGGTTGTCAACGATTTCAATTTCTTGGTGCTCATAGGTTATAGTGTGATTTATTTCAACTAATTTGTTTTTAGCGCGGAATATAATAGCTTTAGTTTTAGTGCAATTGATTTGAAGTCTGTTTAACTTGGACCATGTGGATAGCTTAGCTAAAAATTCATTACATTGCATGATTAAACCATCAGCATTTGGGCCAGAAATAAGAATAGTACTATCATCAGCATATATCACTAGTTTTACTGTATTATCAATATTCACCAAGTCATTAACGTATGTATTGAACAACAGCGGACCTAACACACTTCCCTGGGGTACGCCACTCTTTATCGGAAAAAGGGATGAGCTGCAGTTTTTGACAAACACTCTCTGAAACCTGTCGCTGAGGTAGCATTTCAGCAAAGCTAGACACGTGCCGCGGATCCCGTAAGCTTGTATTTTGGATAGAAGAATGTTATGGTCCAGACAGTCAAAAGCCTTGCTGAAATCTATAAAAACAGCCAACGAGAACAAATTACTTTCTATGTTTCGTAAAATATTTTCTTTTAATGTTAGTAAAGCAGTTTCCGTCGATCTGTCCTTCATAAAACCGAACTGTGCATTTGTTATTATGTTTTCTTTGTTAAAGAAGTTAGTTATACGAGCAAAAATGATTTTTTCTAGTGCCTTAGAAAATATAGGGAGGACTGAAATCGGGCGATAGTTTGTTGCCAAGTTTGGGTCGCCGCCCTTGAAGATTACAGAAACCCTGGCACATTTCATTTTTTCAGGAAAGACGCCCGAATCGAGTATTAAATTAAATATGTAAACAAGTACGGATGTAAGTAAGGTCAATACATACTTTATCGGCATGATTTGAATGTTTTCAATATCAAGCGCCGGAGACCTCCACTGCAGCGTCCCGCATAGCCTGAGTCGCTTTTGGGCGTTAAACCCCCATAAGCCATAAGCCATAAGCCGGGCACTGACGCTTTGATGTGACTGTGGATTACCGGCAGGGGTTTAATATGACTATAGTGGGCTCGGTCGCTAAGACGTGCGAACGCTCATTGCATGCGCGCATTCACATGCACCGAAACGGGTGGAAGATCTAAGGGCCAAGTAGACGGTAAAATATAAAATGTGCTTCAGCCTGAAAAAAATTGTAGGATTACAATTAGAAATGCCTAAGGCGATTGTAAAACGACCCCTGCATAGAAACGCTTTATGCACTCTAGTACGATTACGTGCGCACATAGAGTGGCACTAATTTTGTTAGTTCTGTCATGAAACGTTTCTAACGTTTCAATATTGCGCCCGTCCTGTTCTCGTCGTTTCTGTGTGCTGTCACAATGACACATTCTTCGTTCAGAAATTTATGTAACCGCATATTATGTTTGGTACCGCCAGCGTGCTTCCCTACCATTCTTAGTTTGCCATCACAAGGAAGTTACTATAAGCGATAATTACCCCAGTGCTTTTAAATAAAATGAGTATATGAGTAATTATTTCCCCTTTTGCAATATAATCTATTTGGGGGACTCCCCTGAACACGGCACTGCACCAGCCGTTTGTCCAGCAGGAGATTTGATGGAATCGCTCTACAGAAGACACGGCTCACACGCTTCATATGCACTCCAGTGATTTTTCACAGGTAACCTCTCCAGTGAGTGCAAATTGCTTTCATTTACCATAGCTACAAATTGTACTTCTAGCTTTTAATCTAAAAGACCCCCATAAATCTACGGCAAATTGAGTTCGCCAAATTGGCTTTTAATTGAAGAGGGTCAGTTACCAAGACAAGCTGGCCACTGCTAACTGTCTACTGAGTAGGGGTTACGTTGCGTGAAAGGACAAAAGTAACTATGTACGCAAGATGGTAACACGGTCGGACGGTTGTATCGTTGATTTAAGTAACGTAGTCATGCGTTTTGGTGCAATGCCACTGTATGTTACCCGCCACTGCAGACCAGAAGGCTGAACCTCTATGCCAAACGTCGTTTGCTAGCGTAGCGGTGTGGTCAGTCATCGCCCACTGGGAGCAGTTATTGTTTAAACAGGTTTCTCCACACCTTACAAGTTAACTGAAGCAAAGGCAAGCATGAGCGCCACGAAAAATGGGTTGTGGCCACCGATACGGTTAGGCGGCAGTTTAATTGCTACCATCAACACGCAGACTAGGCAATGACGCGTCCACTCGCTCAACCAATCGCTAGAACCCAACGAAAACATTACTTCCCGTCTTTAACCAGTCAGCTTTCACATGTCTGAGGGTTTCATCAGTTGACTTGCGACAATTTTTTTTTATGGCGACGCCATTTCCATCTATGATCAGTGCTCTGAACACTACAATTTCGGCGTTAATTACTTTTTACTGGAATTCTCAGGTTGACGAAGAGGGTATAAACTAAATCTGACTTTGTACCTTACAGCAATACAACATTTTCCGCAAATATACTGGCATGCATCCATACAAAAACTTAAAAACCGACTATTGCATTAGGTACCTTAAATCGAAAAATGTCCGCCAAATGATCAACAAACTGAAACCGAAAAGTTAGTAATAATATCGTTTATTCTCAATTCGTATGAGAGATGTTCCAGCTCTCTTAAGCATTATCGCTTGTGTGCGCGGTTGGGCAGCCAGGTAGTGAAGTGCATGACTCAGCAGTGAATAAAAGAGGAAAAAAAACAATATAGAGAGTCGGGAATTGTTTCCCCGATGTAAGACTAACAACTGTACAAAACAACGTGCAGAAGAAGGAACTTTTCCACCATTTACACTTTCACATACGAAATGAAAACACCAATAATAAGGCAAAAAATAAATGATCAGTGAATATTATCATCAAGCCACAACCGTCGAAACTTGCTCAGTTATTACGTTCCATTAATGCTCTTGGCGATTCGTATTGTATTGAATTAATGAGGAATATAAAAACTGCGGCAATTGGTGAAGATGCGGGGTATGACGTATTTTTCCGACTGACAGAGAGGCCGTACTTTATCGTTGTAGATTTCAGTAGGGGTGTGGAAGAAACTGGCTATTACTGCTCAGTCCAGATTGTCGGTGCCGTAGGCGACATTAGTTCGAATTCTGTACAGCATGCGGATAAATGTGTTCGGTACAGATCGTAGGGCATGCACATAAACACATACCAGGCGCAAACGTTTGGCTAGCTCATGAATACGGAAATTTCATGTTTCGTCAGATGCCATCCCAAGATACTTAGAACTCGATATAAGTTCCAGAGGCGGGAATGTGCAGCATGTACAGTTGCTGTATTAAGGTATACATTAGGGCATGCTTCAAAACAATTGGTATGGACTATGAAAACCAAAAAGACAGGTTTTTTGAAAAATTAGTAAAACTCTGATTAGCATTGAGCCATTCTATAAAAAAATGCACTACCCTTTGCATCCTGCTGCATGCTTATTCATTAGTTACACTTGGTGTCACCAGAGCATTTTCATAGCCATATAAAAGAGTCTGAGTTTAAAGGAAGATCAGCCATATCATTGACGGAAATATCAAATAACAAGGGTCTTAAAATTGAGCCCTGAAGGAACACTCGTTGAAACATTTACCATTGTACGATAGGATCCACCTGTTCAAACACGTTGTGCTCATTGTGTAAAATAGAGTCTTAAAAACGACACGTAGGGACCTCTGAAACCAAAATTATGGAGTTTTGCTAGTAATAAATTGTGAATAATAGTATCAAAAGCTTCTTGCAAACAAATGCAAAGTGTAAGGACGATGCTGTTTTTATCTATTTGTTAACAGACTAACTCATGAAAATCCCCTAGTAGGCTTACAGTACCTTTGCCTCTGCGGAATCTATACCGGGCGACATTTTGTACATGGTACTCATGACAAAAGGACATAATGCTAGCATATGAGATTTTCTCCGTGAGGCAAGCGATGAAGGACAAGATCGCAATTGGCTTGCAATTAATAAATGTTACTTTAAAGCCTTTTTTGTACAGCCGTCATATTAAACTTATTTTCATGTTCGTATGAATTTGGCCGGTTATGAAAATTTCGTTGATAATATAAACTAATGGGGTTAAAGTCTCTCAAAGAACACCACACAGAAAGAACACAGGAACACGGAAAGAGCGCAAGAGCACTCTTTCCGTCTTCCTGTGTTTTTTTTTTCTGTGTCTGTCTTTTTGTGTGGTCAACTCGTCTTAGGAACAATCATGCACCAACCAGTCCAACAAGAAGTTCTTCTAGGTCCTTCACCATAGCCCCATCATACCCAGCCGATTGTGGCTCGGCTGAGCCAGTGAGCAGGCCTGTGCACTTTCATTTTCTTTCTTCCTGGCAACAACAACAGACAGACAGACATCACTTTCAATACGTCGTACAATTCTAGCTCAGTAACAGCAGGCATGTAAGATGGATGAATGCTGGAAGCAGTATCACTAACTTTCCTCATTGGCGTTTCCTGTCTAAACAAGAAGGAATGAATGAATGAAAAACTAAATTATTGGTTCCTTTAGGAAGTAGTAGCGGTAGAGGACGAAGTCTTCGTCTTGAAGCTTGGGTGCTCCTTGGCCGTGGGTGGGCCCCTAGTCCAGTGCTCCACTGAGTCGGGCCACCTCGCTTGCGTGTGCTATGAGGGCCCTTTGGACCCCTAGCTCGCAGCTGGTGAGCCGACTCTCCCGTTGCTCCGCACTTGGCGTTTTGTGTTTGTGGAATGCTTGATTTTTTCCGCACTCCCATGTGACATGATATAGTGTTGGTTTTGCTCCGCACCACGGACAGTTGGTGCTATACTGTGTGGGGAACATCTTGTTTAATATGTATAAGTTTGGGAAGGAGCCTGTTTGCAGTCTTCCCCATCCTGCGGCTTCCTCCTTGGATAATGCTTTATGTGGTGGGGGGTATTGGAATCTTAGCCCCTTATATAGGTTTAATATTTCCAAATAGCTGTCCCCGCAATTGATCTGGGGCCCCTCCGGGGTTAATGACGTTCCTGCTCGGCTGGTCATTCCTCGAGCTAGGTTGTCTGCCCCTTCGTTACCCCTGATCCCTGCGTGACTCGGTATCCAGATTATGTTGTGTATTGGTCGTCCCTCAGGGAGCAGAGCTCTACTGAGGATCTTGAGTGCCGTGCTGCTAATTCTGCCTGTAGCATAGTTCCGGCACGCCTCTTGTGAATCCGTTAAGATGTTAAGGGATCTCCCTGTCCTATATCCTTCATTCGCTGCCAGGGCGACAGCAATCTCCTCTGCCTCCGTTATGTTAGATACAAGAAGGAAACATATTCTGTAAAGCGCTTATTGAATTCATCACCCAAACCAAGTTGTTTTTATCTTGAAATGCGTGTTCTATGGCATCAATAATGCTTCAATTTTCTCTGGTGGTTTCCCTATGGTGTTCTGCACTAAGTTCCATGTTTTTTTACATATTTATTTAGTTTGTACTGTTTTTTTGCGAGTCGCAATTTTAATGTGATTTTATTCCTCAGCTGCCGGCATTCTTTTCTTAATGCAGTCCCATATGATGGGTAATTGCACATTCTTAAAAGTGCAATGACCACTCATATAGAATATAGAATAATTCAATGATTTCCTTGTTTATCAAAGGACTTCCTTTATTTCGCCGTTTCAGCCGGACCTTAGTATTGGAGGTGTTATAAATTCACTTTAGTTGCTCAACATGGAATCCATAAGAATATAAGAGATTGTGCTGCAAAAGCGAATTCCAGTCGAACGACTATATTAGTTTATCTAATTTGTCATTATTATTTGTAACCCAACTTTCAGGTTGCTCCAGCCTCGCTGTTTTACTTTCTTTTAGCGCCGTAAGAGAAAAAAAATGATCACCAACTTTTTCTTTGATAATACAGCCGAACGCCTCATGTTCTGTTAGCGTTGTACTAATATGGTCAAAACACGCCAGTGTTAATCTAGTGCCAAGAAATTCTCGTAAGCTCGTAACAGTACAGTGGTGAGCAAAAGAGCGGAGAGCACGGCTCCGGCCGCGGGAGCCGCTGCGGGCCGCACCGCGGCGCTATCTCGCGCCGCACGCTCGCTGCTAGAGTGCCCCGAGTGACGACAAACTTCGCCCTCACTCTCGCGCGGGTGCTCATCACGCTTGATAAATTCCTAGTGCAGCGTTCAGCTACTCTGCAGCTGACGGTCGCGATGAAGGGGAGCGCGCATCGCAAAGAGCCCAAAGTCTTCGAAGGGAACGAAGCGCCGTTGGCGCTACTTTCCCCCCGACGTTGTTATCAATGTTTGATGCGATGCCGTGCCGAGCTGCTGGTGTAATTGCCGTTAATGGAAACTTCACTAAGTGTTAGTTGATTGTTGCGTTAAGATTCTTTATTTCTCACTTCAATACAGAGCCTATGAGCGCCAAACATTTTTAATATTAATTTGAAGGGGGTGTTCAAAGCGAGCATCCATAGTGCCTTGTATTTTGCGCCTGGATGTATTGGTCTCTAGCTAGTGATTCTGTAGTCGAGGGGAAGCCGCGCGTGCCTTCCAACAGCATGCCGATACAGGCACGGCATCGACGCGTAACCGTCAAGGCGCTCCGAAAACGGAGGAGGAGTGGTGCAGCTCGCTTTACTTTCCCTTCAGAAACTTTCGGTGCTTTGCTATGCGCACTCCCCTTGGTCGTGACCGGTAGGTGCAGAGTAGCCGAAAGCTGCACTAGAAATTTATCAGCGTGAAAAACACCCGCGCGAGAGTGAGGGCGAAGTTTGTCGTCACTCGAGGCGCTCTCGCAGCGAGCGTGCGGCGCGAGATAGCAGCCCCGCAGCGGCTCCCGCGCCCGGAGTTGTTGTCTCTCCACTTTTACTCACCATTGTACATCCTGCTCTCTTTTGTTCACCTGGCGACATATTTATTTGGCTAATGTCGGGCGGCGTGCACGATTTTCACTGCCCTTCATACTCTCTATCTCAGCCCCGCATAACCATGCCAATTATGTCGCCAAGCGAACAGCGAGCTGAAAAACATGCTACGAAAAGAAGTACAGCACAAGAGGTATAACGGCTCAACACAGTGTAATCTTGTTTACCGATTTAGAGTGCCATAAATTGCAATAAGATTAAACTGAATTCTAACGTCCCTACGGGACACAAAGTTTACAAATGACGCCGTAGCGAAGGGCGCCGGATAATTTTACACATTGATTCTTTACGTGTGGTGACATCGGACATCACGGGCATTTTTGCATTTCGCTTCCATCGATATACGGCCGCCACAGCAGTGATTGAACCCACATGCTTCGCATCAGCAGCCGAACGCCAAAGCCACTTAGCCACCGCGGCGGCGTATGATTGAATGAGTCAATCAATAAATCCCGTGAGGAGTACGGCATTAAGCTCAAAGCAGAAAAACCTTTACGCCTCTGTGACAAAAAGGAAATAGTAGGAGGAAGGAGGGCTTCGGAAGCATATGTTCTGCAGCGCTGTGCAGAGGGAGCCGTAGTATTCCATCTTCAGCCCGAGTTGTGTTTACACACGCTAAAAGTGTTTTCGCTTACCTTCTAACTTGAGCTCAGTTTTAGGTGAATGCGCTTGTTTATGAGGCCTGAAGTTTTGCGCATGCCGCTATCTCGGGCGAGCATACGTCAAGATAAGCAGTAAGAAACGCAATACACACGCTTAGATTGTTGCGAACACATGCGCTGCTATTTCCCAACACGCGAACAACACGCCTATATATATCAGAATAATAAAATATGCTGGTCGTGCCACTGAACAAACATATTAGATTTCCGGTATCCGCATTGCTGATGGCGCCTTCATTTCTTTTTGTTGTTCCTATTTGACCTCTCAGGTCCGAAGAAAGCGCTCGCGTCACTTGGGAGGGGAAGCAATTCTAGAAGGTTCGATGTCCGAAGACCGTTGCGCGAACTTTGTAGAACCTATTTCCGGCGTATAACGATGACCCTTTCGTCAAGTCCACAACTGGATACGTGTGCAGTAATCTCAATGGCACATTAACACAAAATATACCTGAGCTATTCTGCGAACACTCTTGTACACCATAACATAAGAAACTCTAGCTCCCAACGCCAAAAGCCTCATGCACCTTGAGCTGCAATAGGGAATCGACATTACCCAAACTCTACGAGACATATACAACCCGACAACCATTCCATCGACTGGGATTGAACAACAGAATACCCCTTGGTGAGGTCAAACGACCACTGATTACTATACGCCGCTCTACAACACCCGGACCAGACCACATCGCAAACAAGGTCCTCCAACCTTGAACACACCTCATTTCAGGACCTGACAGACCTCTCTAATGAACACTGCCGCAACGGGACGCTGCCCTCCAGCCGGAAACATGCACACGTCGATTTATTCCCAAATCCGGCAAGGCATTCCTTCTCCGAATCTTTCGCCATATCTCCCTCACCAGTTGCGTGGTTAGGCTATTCGAGTATGTCGTCCCCAAAAGGCTGCAACCGTCTCTAGAAACCTCGGGATTACGATCCCGCAACCAATCCTGCTTTCGTCCCAGTATCTCTGCAAAAAACGTACGACTATAAATAATAAATATAAATATAAAGAAAACCATATATATAATTTTTGCTCCTGTTAATAAACCTGTTGAAACAACCACTACTATATTATTCAATTATATTAAAATAGAACAGATAACGACGCAGGAATTTTTGGGCGTGTGATTTTAGACCAATCCATCTTGGAACACACATGTGGACAAGCTAAGTTGAGAATTAATTAAGGTTGTTGGGTGCCTTTGTAGGTTAACTAACTTCATACCTCTCTGGTTGAAGAAAACATTGTACTACACTTTATTTTACTCCCTACTATCATACTGCAGTCTAGAATGGGTACTACGAGTAAAAAAATTTATACCCGGTTAACCACATTGCAGAAAAAAATCTTAATAATGTTTTAAAGCTACAGGGGTAGACCTGAAGATTTACCAACTAAACCCCTCTTCTTAAAATGTGAAATTTAAACATGGCCAGATATATTCTTACAAGCTTGAACAATACATAAAAAAGATAAGCTAAATGATAACGTCGGGCCTAAGACACCATGTCGATACTGCTTAAGAAAAGAAGCACTTAGAACACCACGCATACGTAGAAACTATGGCACGAAACACTTAAATACCAAGCCTCCGTTTTGTTAAATAACCTAGGAAACACGCTTGTTTTCAGGGCACGTATTTCATTGTGACTCTGAAGACTCCTTCTAGAGAGTGAAATAATAAATAATTAACTTTATAATTTCTCCTGATGTTGCTGTGTTAAAATACACTAATTTAACTTTCTCTTTAAACGTGTGCTACGTATATTTGATGTATTTTATATGCTTGTTAGTGTTTTTACAGTTTTTACAGTTTTATTTTCAGTTCACTTTCAACGTTTGCTGTCTGTACAAGATGTATAGTATATGCTTGCAAGTTTTGTTTGAAATTGCATCTTGTCTGCCGTTACTGATCGATAGGGCATGAGCCCCTGTCAGGCTACGCCTTTAGCTCCTGCTGTATTGCGCGTTTGTTTCCTGTTTACCAATGAACAAACTTCAAACTTCAAACTATTCCTGAAGGAAAGCTTAATCTACACCAAGAAGCACGCGGCCAACACACGCGGAATTCCCGCCCTAGGCGTTCAAAAAGCGTTCGACAATACTAGCCACGACCATATCCTTCACACCATGGTCATCACGTGCTGTGGGCGGCGCATATGGCGCTACATATAAGTCTTCTTAACACAACGGACGGCTGAGATCCAACTCCGCACTGTATCGTCACCTTCATTCTGCCTCCCTAATCGGGGTACTCCAAAAGGAGCCGTTCTCTTCCCCTCTTATTTAATGTAGCCCTAGCACCGCTGGCGAAATAACTTACCAAGACTCCTCACCACCACGCGGCAATATAGGCCGATGACGTGACCTTATGGACGACTGAAGGCTTCATAGGAGAAGAGCAAGACGCCTTACAATTGGCAGTTGATAGCATCACCTCGAACTTGACCAATGTGAGCCTGAAGTGTTCCTAGCTAGAATAGGAACTGCTCATGATTAGACCACTTAACCGGGAACCACGCATAGACCGCCGAGTGCACAACGACGACATACCACTGGTCAATAGATTCAAGGTCCTTGGACTCTATATAATAAAGACACATTGGATGCAACCGTCGCTCTGCAACTCCTAGACAAGCAAACCAAACAAATCGCTGGCCTCATTCACACAATTGCCACAAGCAACCACGGCCTGTCGGAGATGGACACCCTGTATATGACAGACGCCCTCGTCACCAGTGCTTGACTTGTCGTTTTTATTATCACTGGCTCACCAAAAGGCAACAAGACAACGGTGATCTGCTTATTAGAAAGGCGACGCCTGAGCGCTGCGTCTACCACAATCCGTTAGCACAAATCACCTACCTGAAACGGCCACATAGAATACAATCTCGGCAGTACTCGAGGCCCAACTAAGCAACCAGATACTTCGAATAACCCACACAGAAACCGGCCAAAACCTCATACGACATCTACACCTTAGACCCGACGCGGTGGTACAGTGGTTAGGGCGCTCGGCTACTGATCCGGAGTTCCCGGGTTCGGACCCAACCGTGGCGGCTGCGTTTTTATGGAGGCAAAACGCTAAGGCACTTGTATGCTGTGCGATGTCAGTGCACGTTAAAGATCCCCAGGTGGTCGAAATTATTCCGGAGCCCTCCACTACGGCACCTCTCTGTTCCTTTCTTCTTTCAGTACCTCCTTTATCTCTTCTCTTACGGCGCGGTTCAGGTGTCCGCCGATATATGAGACAGATACTGCGCCATTTCCTTTCCCCAAAAACCAATTAATATTATTATTAAACACGCAGATTTGCTGTCTGCCTTGGCTATTTCTATGCATTGGGTATGCACGAACAGGCTATCATCTAAGCGCTTGCCCTTCTGAGCCGTTTCAGATGTTCTCCGATTATCCTAATATTACCTACTCATGACTGCATTTTTAACTTCACCGCCTGCATTGCCAGCCTGTGTCTAACAGATGTTATTGTAATCCGTCGCAAGGATTTTATGTTGATCTCATCTCTTTTTCCTTTATAAATCATATTACTCTTTGTCTAGCTGTGCGCAATTTTCTTATTTGTTACGACTGTCTGCAATGCTTTTATCAGCGTTTCTTTGCTTCTTGGTCCAGGTTCATTAATGAGCGTGATTTGAATTTTTTATATCTCTGCGGGCGTGCAATATGAAATATTTGCTTCCGCCTTTTTCCAGTTAAGTCTGGTCAATTCTCAGCTGTTTTGTATTGTGCTGTCCTGTGTTGCTCTCTTATTTCGGAAGATTACGGTACAGTCGTGTCTAAATGAACCAGCTGTGACGGATGTAATGTAGTTCACTGTGTCGTCTCCCTATAAACATTTTCCTTCAGCGTTCTTACCTTCTTACCTTCAGCGTTCTTACCTGTTCTTACTTTCTTTGATTCGTTTTACCCAGTCAGCTAATATGGTTCCAGAATTTTCTAGTCTCTCTTTAGTTACATCGCGAACTTCAGCCAGCCAGCGATCCGAGCGATGCTTTATTTTGGCCTGTACAAGGACCTGCACTTTCTGTTTGTTTTGTGTATGAAATTTCAAATTTTGGCCTAATTCCTCATCAGATAACTGCTTCCTCTTTGCTTGTCTGTGTTCCATTGAAGCCAGCCGTCGTTGCTCGATGGCCCCCCCTAATTTCCTTATTCCGCCGGCTTCGTGGCTTCATCTTTACGCTGCAGCGGTTACCTCCTTTTACTTGTTTTATTTTTGTGCTGATGTGTATTTTAAATGATTATTATCCCACTTTCCAATGGGGCGCTTCTGTATTGCCTCCTCTCTGTCGGCTGCTATTAGCGCTAATTGTTCGTGATTTAAATTTGCGTTCTCTTTTTCCCTTGTCTTAACTTCTCTCTTGATCAGGGCTCCGGACTGTACACGAATACGCTTATGAACACTTCCGAGGCTCTTGGTCTATTTCCATTACTGGGAGTTTGCAGTAGATTCCCTGCGACATTAGAAAGTAGTCATAGGTCGTCTGCCTGTAACAGGATTGCCACGTGATTTGCCCGCACACTTAGTTTAAATATTTACAAAAACAAGGTTGTACCACTCACAGAAATCTACCATTAACTTCCCGTTACACTCTGTGTATCCATCCAGATCCTCAATGCGGCTATTCATGTCACCCAGCAAAATAATATCGGCAGTGGGTCCAAACTGCTTTTTATCATCATTGAGACACTTAACTGGATGTTTGTTTTCTTGCCTGTATGTGTCCCCTGTCCCTAAATAAACTACCCCAAGACATGTTCTCTTACCGGAAATTGTACCTGGTTCCAAGACATGTTCTTTGCAAGTTGACTTTATTCTTTGCCAATTTGTTCCTTGATGTATCAGCGTACCTTCTCCTCCTCCCTTCCTCTCCTTTGTTGTTCTGTTGCTCCCTTCCCTAGACGTAGCCATCAATAAGGGTGGATTTTCTAGATCCCTGAGATGTGTCTCGCATAGCGCGTACACAACTACTTCCTCGTCCTTAAACTGCTGTTCTGTTTATAACCACTTCGCTCTCTTTCTACCCCCTTGCAGGTTTATGTAACTGATACTGATGTTAATTTTAAGGTGTTTTCTTCCCGAACCTCCTGGTAGCAATTTTTGTTGGGTTGCGCCGCCATTGTTACATGCCCGCTTATGCTATCCCTGCGCCCTGAGCCGCCGTGGACCCCCTAAAAGAGCTACTGCCCGGCCTGCCAGGCGCCAGCCGATCTCTGCTCCTACCCTTCCCCTAAACTGAATTCCATCTGGTGTAACTCTTCCGTCAAAGCCTGCTCTGTGCATTTCCCTGTTAATTTCAGCCACTTCAAAGCCTTTCTCCAGGCTTAACTTCCTTATATCTCGATTAACAGTTTCCACGTCCTCGGAAACATCTCCGTTCCGTCCTTGCACCTCCGGCACTGTGCACGCCACTATCTGCAGTTGCTGTGCTATCGCCCTTATATCGTCAACTCCCTCCGCTAATCTTTCCACTACTTGTGCGGTGTCACCATTCAGGACAACATTTAGTCCCGCCGCTACCACTACCAAGTTGCGCACTGCAACATTCTCAGAAAGTTCGCCTTTTGGCTCTCTCACTGGTGTGTCTATTTTCCTCCCTGAGAATACCCCGACATCTAAGCGAATATTATCCATTACACGCTCCATTATAGCTATTTTGCACCTCTGCATATTTTAGTCATCAGCGATAAGCACTATTTTACTCTCTCCCTACCTCTTCCAAACTTCGCTGCCTCTTATCACTGACTATAACCTCATTGCTTGGGGTTAGCTTCTTCCCTTTCTCTTCATCGCCTCCGGACTTCCTAGCTCCCACCTGTGCGCAGCTGTTCCTGTGTGAACTTGCCTAGATGACTAATTTTATTATGGTTGTCCATGCCGGCGCAGGCCCCATGCACGTGGCTGGCGCTTCCAATTGGCGAAACTGTTCTTGAAGTTTGAGGTTCTCTGCCCTCTCTACCTATAGCTCTCTTTCTAGAGCATCAATGCGTAACGCTAGGTTGGTTTTCGCGTGGTCAGCCCTGCCCAGGCGTGCACTTAAAATGCAACATTTGCACACAAAATCTGCGCTTTCGGCCTCTTCTCCCGATTCTAACAGCATTTCCTTCAAATTAACCGACACATCACACTCTTTGCATTTAACCTTCAGTTGGTTGAGCGTCTTAGCAGCACTTGAATATTGCTACGACAAAATGCTATAATATCTACAGGCTAAAATCACATGCAGCCACGTGCTTATATTACATTCTGCCTACCACAAATGCCTATCAACTAGAAAATGAATTCCTACATTTCTAAATCAGTTAACTCACAAATGAGCGCTCAAAAAACCTACACCGGCCGGCCAGATCTTGATCCGGCCGTTAGGCCACTGACCTAAATTCTCTTGTTTAGCCTGCTCTTCACCTAACTAGCTTAAATCTAAAAACTACCCTAACTAAAAACTAGCTTAAATGAATACTTTCAAAATAATAATTAAAAGAACTCATCTATTTGACACAGTCACGTCGCTCTCGCAGTAGTCAGTCCGTCCGGTCCCGGTCACCACGCGTAATCTGAGGAGCACTGAAACATGCGTCTGCACCGCACGGCTGTCAGAAACTAGAAAGTGTCTTTCAGCTGACACGCCCTCTGGCCAAAATATGTGCGGGGGAAGACGATAGACTCAGCATTCTGGTGCAACATGCACGTTTCGCGCAGGCTATGCAGCTAGAGCACGAAAATCATGTCAAAGGGTTCGTGGTCATGTTAGGTGGCCATTAAGCAATGCCTGTGAGAAGCCAAAGCAGTCTTTCTTGAGAATACTTTTTAGAATGTCCCAAAATATTATCGCGTCTTTGCAGCCAATGAAGCAGCGTTGGATGGTTTCAGGTTTATCACATAGGCTACAATTAACAGAAGAAACAAAAATATATTTTTTTCTAAAGCAACATTTCAACACGTAGAACTTCGGCTGAAGTTCAAGGAAAAGCGTTTTAGTACAAGGCGAAATCGGCATTTTACGTACTCGCTTCAGCACATCAAGACCAATACAATTAGAGTAGAGAGAGCGATACACTGGGGTGGCGGAAAGAGCATAGTCATCAATCTTATGTATAAATTTTTAGGTGAAACAGAGAATAAGTACGCACAAGAAAAGAGAACTGTCAGAAAACCCACTTAGTCATAAACTTGCTTGAAAAAACCAAATAATATTGGCCGCTCGAAATAAATAGAACAGACCACTAAGTCGGGAAGAAGGTTCACAAAGTTAGTTGGCAGGAATGATCTCATAATTGGATGTGAGCTGTCACAAAATAAGAAGAAACGTGCAACTAACTGTCTTACATAAAGATGTGTCAAACCCTTAGTCAGCCACCAGAAACAGGCATGCATAGGTTATCGCGCCGCATCAGCTCAAATCTCTAGGGCCTTATGAATGTCGCAAATGTTCGGCGAAAGCTTTCGATGTAGTTTCTCGCGCAGTGAACTACCTGCAAAACGTAACAATTTTTTGTTGCCAGGAACATGTTGCAGGCCTGCGCTCGGAAAAAAATTGATAGGCGGTGCCAAACCAAAGTCTGAGCATATCTCTGAAGGGTCGCGATCCGCACCCTCCAGTAATGCCGGTGGATCAATGTTTCAATTTGAATAAAGTCAAGTGTAGTGAATGCACAGATGTCTCAGAAACGCATCTTCGAGATATATACTGAGGAATACATGAGTAATTACGAGCATCTAAATTACAGGCGTACCTTTCCGTTAAATTTCATCCCTGCTGCAACAGCAGTCATAGCGCCATCATACGTCACCCGCTGAAACATTCCCTCGCAATGTACAGCGCTGGTCCAACAGATTGCACGTGCCTAGACGAGATTACGGGGGCGAGATGGTGGACGCGCATGAGGAGGAAGGAAGAACAGTAAGAGAATTCTTTCGCATTACTGCACCTAAGCAGACTTAAGTGCCCACCTGGAACGTTAATTTGAGTATATCAAATGCGTTCATGAATAGGCAAGTGAGCTACCATATTTTCGAAACCTCGGGGTCAGCTGCAGATGTCTGGTTATCACTCCGTCATCGCTTGATCAACGTGGTGCCATTGCGAAAAAATTCTAGCTGTTCATTCAGAATAAATCGGTCATATCATGCACACATTTCTCAAAGACGTGACTAAGAAGATTTAGATGAGAGGATATCGCCGACACAAAAATACGAAGAATAGATTTTAACTTACACTTTTCCGGGAAGCTCTACGTTGAAGTACACAGTGTGAGAAAGCGTCTGTTGCTTTTCATTCTTGGCGATAGTTTGCGCCCAAATACATTTCACTCCGTCCATAAACACACTAGTTTTATTCAAGTATATATGTGAAGATGACATGAACTGGAATTGGAAGAGTTGGTGCGAAGGTTAACGTGAGTAACGCTTATTGAGGAACCCTTATTCAGTCAGGAATAACTGGATGGAAAATTCATCAAGAAAATTTGAATGGGCTGCAAATTCTGCGGCTGGAGGTTCCGGTGTATTAATCTAAATAATTGTTTCATGAAAACTACTTTTCTCTCCTTAAACCGGGGAGCCATGTTTTAAATTAGAAGCATCATACTGATTGGATAAGTCAGCATTTCGTGCACCTAAACTCATTAAGTCAAGCAGGACGTGACAAACCGTCGCATCATGATTGAGCTGACAGCATGCGACAGCACCATTGCAGCTTTTTTTTTTTGGTTTGGTAAGTGGGGTACACACTAAACACAAATCAACCCAGAAGGGTGTAAAATGGCTTGTCCTCTAGCGTTCACCTCAATCGAGGTTAGAAATACACGGTTCGACTTCGTGTAGATTTCCACACCAAAAAATACGGAGCGCTTTCGGTTAGCAACGGGAGCAGATTTGGTTCAGATTTTCACACCAAAAAAATACGGAACATTTGCGGTTAGAAATGGGTGTTTTCAACCGCGACGACACGCTGAGCGGTGGGGCTGGGGTGCCTTGTGTATGCAGGCGCCAAGGTTTCGCAACGCCGGCATTCAGGAGGAGGAGGTGATGACAGCGGTCCGTTTTTCGATATTTCATTTTTGTTATTTCTTACAATGCTACTAGAACTGCTAAAGGTATAGGAGGAACTGTGTTAGTTCGTTATATAACATAATTCAGGTTCGAATGCGTTTTGTAATCAAGAAGAAAACCCACTCGAACCTCCAAGGTGAGATATGCCAGATAGCACCGCTCCGTCCATATCGTTACTAGGTAGAACTGTAAGGAACAAGGCAAAAACGCTGGATAAAAAAAGTGCGCCGGGCCGCTGTCTTCGCCTCCTTTTCCTGGGTGCCTGCGTGGCAAGATCGTAGCGCCATTCATACACATGACGTCAAAGCCACGTTGCGGTGTATCGTGTACCAGCGGCGGCAAGGAAACATCTTTGATGTCATTCCGCTGTGTATACGGTACTTCTGTACAAAAATACACGAACCACGGCTCCGGCGCTAGCGGAACGAATCTTGACGGGGTGGTCAGCAATGGGAAGAAAAGCGGAGTTGGCGAGACGGCGGGCAATAAAGCGAAAACAAACCGTCGTAACGAATCTACGTACCAAATTCCTGAAACACATTATTTTTTTCTTCTCTTAAAAGTTTATGTCTCTTCATTGGTCCAAAAACCGAATCCGTGAAGTTAAAGACCCCGAACAGTGCACAAGGAAGCCACCTTTGGGCAGCTCCACATTAGACAAATAATGTTCACTACCTCTCTGCTCTCAGGAGTTTTTAAAAATAACAGTCTTGTATATTGTATGCCTAAAATCCGTTCATTACTGTCACTCATTTTTTCAGTCCTTAATTCAACTCTTTAGAGAAAATTTTGAATGCTGTGCTCCACTTGCCTATTTAAAATATTTCTTTAGTATCCTTTTCATCCAGGCAATGAGACCTTAGTGCCACAATATAAGAGCAAAGCATTCGCAGGAAGGGTCGCTCAAAAATATGGGATATAGCTTGTGTTCAGTAGTATTATTTCCTACAAAAATATAGTTCTTGGACTTTACCTACGTAGTGCAAGCCAGTTGTTTAAGTTTGTTAGCCATGTTTTCTCCGAGACAGCACTTTTAAGCACTTTACAAAATCTTCGCTCTAGCACGTCCTGAAAACACCGTGTTCACAATTTCACTTGTGCATGCAAAGTATGTTCATTCCATTGGATGTACGATAACACTAAATTACACAAACCGCTGTTACAAATAGCACTGGATTACCACAAATGTCAGTTGCTGAGCTACACACGTAACTGAAATATTAACACCAGCAGCATTTGAAAGGGTTCTTAAGTATGACATGTCAAGCTTATTCAATTATAAAGAAATTCCAGTGTCTGCGTAAAGTAATGAATAAAATGTGACGAAGACCTGTAGATTATAATTTGCGTTTCTCTAGAACAGCAGACAATAAACAACATTTGCGACCACAACTTTTAGACAGGTATTAGAGATAGTGACGAACTTGAAATGAGCCCCTAATATAATGAAAACGATATAAGAGCATGCCGTGAAAAATTATGACGAGATGACCTGAACACGTGTTCTCTACAGTTCAGGCTAGCTGGTGTATTCAAAGAAAATTAGCTAAAAAAGCATAAAATAACAGACAATATAATTTTCTTAAACTCAGCGTCTCATTCCCAGTGGCTAACTTCAAAGTGTAGATCTACCAGCTACAGCAAAAAAAAGTATTAAACAGACATTATAAAGCAACCCACTATATACACAGTAAATTAGGACAGCTATCCAACCTCTAAATTATGTGTTTGTTCTTAGAAACAAATAGGACAAACATAACCTTAGAAAACGTAAAAAATACATTCGCTATAACAAACATTCAAAAAAGAAACATTATAAAATAAAACTTCAAACTCAAGATATGGGGTCTGTGCTCTAGAGAATATTTCTGAGCACAGAAACACATCTTAGCCACGCATTACAAGGAGTTTGTCGCTAATATAATGTGCAGCACTCATAACTTACATAGACTACTAAAACAGGAAAAACAATTGACTGAAAACACACGCAAACATGGACACTTGCGTTTAAATCTAACAAATAATGACTAATGCTCAAACACAAGGACTGAGTCAACCTGGAATTACCTTAACTGACAGCACTACAAGCAAACAAAAAACACGTGGCGAAAGGACAAAGCAGAAAGTGTACAGGCATTCTGTTTTATCTGGGGAAAGGCATTCTTCACCTCTACATTATGACAAAGTGAAGCAAAATTTCAGTTTTCATGGCAACTCATCAGACTATGGGACTGGTAATTTTGTGAATAAATAAATAATTAAATTTGTAAATACCTGTATCCAAGCGCTTTTTTGTTCGAAAACTGAAATGTTCACGAAATCTGTAATCACTATGCAATTTTTTTCTTAGTGGAGGATGCGTATAAATACTAGCAACTACATCTTGTGGCAGAAAAATAAAACTATAAAAAAACAAAATGGCACAGGGCTGACAGTGCTGCCACGAAGCTGTCAGAGCTGGATGCAAAAAGATGGAGAAAATGACTAGGCCAGGCGGGGACGAGATAAAGAGTGAGGTGATGACTCCTAAGGCCAATGTCATGTTGCTTTTCCTGTTTTCAATTGTCTTTCCACGCTGCCACATAATCCAAGTACAGCAATTCTCAAAAGTTTTTTGAGCCCAAGGAATTTGCTTCTGCGGCTTGTTGTGAATCGCTTGCACTCCAGATCTCTTGAAGGCATAGATACTCTCGCCCTTACTACCCCGAATGTTGGGACGTCCATGTATGCTACACAGGCCCCATTACATGGCTTAGAAGCCGAACCATTTGGCTCCTTACTTTGGCAAATGCTATACATCAGTTTTCGCCCAGATCAATGCTGATATTGTTTTCCTTTTGCTGCACTCGGGCTAGCTGTATCAATTAAAACACCTGTCACAAGGGCATTTCGAGGGCCCTCGAACCGACAGTCAATCGACTCAAAGGCGATCGAGCGCTGCTACACGGGCAGTATCAATGGCCATCGAGTCAACGGAGCAGCGCAGAACTCCATCGAGATTTCGAGGGCCTCCGAGCGGTCCCCAAGGTTGCTAGCGTTGCTTCGAGCGGCGCCAAGCGCACTTTTTTTCACGGTATAAAAGCATGAACAGACATTATTCGACTAAAGTTTAATGCAAGCAGTAAAATATTAGCTTCTACAATTATTTCAAAATTGTGTGGGTTTGGTTTACAGTGCATTAATTTCATACTCTCTATCACAGTAAGCAATGGTGCATGAGAAGCAAACACAAAGAAAAGCTCAGCCATTTTGATATAGCCCTCGGAGTCCTCGGTTCGCGATAGTTTTGATGATTTTTCCTGGCTTTTTTTTTTCGTGTATTTCCCGCCGATTCCATCCAACGCGTTATTTTTAATTTCACGTTTACTTGGTGCGAGCTGTTTTGCGTCCCCCTTACTTTTTTCTCTCTGAACCTTTTGTTTTTATTTTTATATTGTTGCGATATATCGCCATCGCAGCCAGAAAAGCAGAAAAGCGCGTCGGCGTCGGCACCTAGGCAGTTGTGGGGAGAGCGGGAAACGTCGTTACTAATATATTTATCGGAGGGTCACCTCGGCGACTTGCGTCGCGAGAAGAGGAACGGCGGCGTGTACAAAGAGATCGCACGAAGTCTCTGCGAAGCTGTATACTTCAGGACACGCGCCCAAGTTCAGAACAAGATAGAAAACTTGGGACAAACGTACCGGTAAGTCACTTTCCCGTGTTCGCTGTTTAAAAGCATGCGGTCTGTCGCTGTAAAAAGTACGCAGCCTTGTCAGCGTTGTTTTTCAGGCACGCTTTGTAACGCAGCATTTACTTTTTCACTGCACTGCAAACTGTCGCATCTTCCGCAGCAGCGCAGTTAGTAAACATTGCTTGCTCAGAGAGCCCAGTTTTACGTGCAGTGGGGTAGAGCTGCACAAAATGACACATTGATAATCACAGCACTTTTATTTATTTTCCTGTCTCAGTCGCCCTTTCATAAAACTCAGATTGTGGCTGAAGAGGAGAACTACTGGTTCAAGAGCCGTCACATGGGAGCACTTCTGGCGTATACATCAATGTCTTAGGTCACTGCCAGCCAATGACCCCCACACGGCTCAGGAAAGTGCCATAGTTGAAGAGGTATGCCGAAGTATTCATTGCAGATTTTAGCAGCCATTAGTGCCGCACAGCATGCTTAGTAGTGGAAGAACTAATCAAATTTGCTCATTTTGCTCCTTCCAGGAAGAGAAAAAGAGGGACAGGTGCCCTGGCAGAAGTGCACATAAGGCTGCTAGAAGAACAGAAACTGTTGCGGCAGATCTTACAAGCAGCTAGGAACAGAGAACACGATCAGCGTGAGAGACAGATTGTCCTGCAAGGAAAATTAGTTCATGTTCTAGAAAAAGTTTTCAACAAGTAAGACAATAAATTCTATGTTATTTCAATTTGTATGTGTTTATTACAATAGCATGGCCTCAATATGTGGCAAAAGGGGTTAGCAGTGCAAACATGACAGGCTCAACCCTGTGGTGTATTGTCCAATCATATATCTCCATGCTGTGCATTAAGCGATAGCCTACTGCTGACAGCATGCCACAAGTCTGCCATTTCTGTCCAGGATTGCTGGGGCGCCAATTTTGACATGTTGCTTCCTGGAACTTGTAATTGTTTGCACTTTAGATGCTATCAGTGCGTACAAAGCTGATGCAAACCAGCTTCCACATTTTTATTGTGCACAGAATGGTGATGCCACTAAAACAACACCAATACTATGCAATCTTTTTATTTTTCTATACATTTGTCATGCCACAATGTAGTAGAAATGAATAGATTTAGCAGTATTGCAAAGAATCTCGGCAAAGAAAGTGATGCGGGAATCTCTGTAGTAACAAAATTAGGCAATACAGAAGGTGGTCACTAATATTAAAATGCATGGGCTTTTGAGTTAACGAGAAGCTTTTTGCAGAGAACTAACAGTTGTATTGGCAGCCTTCGAAATAGGCAAATCATGCTAACTGGTAAAACGACTAACTACATTCTAATGGGTAACTTTTTCACAATTACCGGTTGGCACCTAATTGCGATTAAAGATTTCTAGCCGCCCATTAGCAATAGCCATATTGGCTTTTAGTATTGCAAAAACAAGATTACCGTCAGTGCTGTGGCATGACAGATTTTGGCTATTCTGACTAGTTACAGGGACTGGAGAGGTTGCTTTGTCTGCATGCTGTTCGAAAGAACATGTCCTTTGGCACAATGTAGCCAGATTCAGGCGACCCACGGAGGCTAGGGTAACCACATTTTCAGAATTTTACGAACCAATATGGCTGCTCCTAACGGTCGGCTAAAAACTATTACTTGGAACAGGGTGCCTGTCGGTAGAAGTTAAAAAGTGAAGTATTACAATTTAGTTAATCACTTTACTAGTTAACATGAAATCCGTTTTTTGAGGTCTGCCAGCTCTGGTATTAGTGCGCTACAAAAAGCTTCGCATTACCTCAAAAACTCCTGCTTAAAAATTGCTAATCAACTTCCCTGAAACACCTGGTATACTGTGCCTGTGAACATGACCAATTGCTGTATCATGGATAGTTTTTTGTTGAACGGCCTTTAGCAGCTGATTTCTTGTTTTGCATACTAGATTAAAATGTTTTGTACCATTTATTTCTTTGGTTTTGGAAACAAACCAAATTGTATAACTTGACAGTATAAGCCAGTAAAGAGGTATTCTCCGAGGTCTGATAAACCACTCTTAAATTATCAATCAAATCACTCAAAAATTGTGAAGAGCGGCATTGCTGTCTCCTGCCTAGGATCGTCTTTGCTCAAGTCATGCCCTCACGAAATGAAGGAAAGTTTCTGCGAGCAAGTGAACAGACTAAGATTGGCTGGATATCCAGAGGACGTGCTGTTTCTAGCTTCTAGCAAGGTGCTGAAAAAAGTAAAAGAGTTCAATAGGTCACTTTTGAAGGGTTCTGAGGAGAAAAAGAAAAATATTGCAGTCATACCTTATGTTCATCGGTTTTCTCATCAACTAAAAAACGTGGGTAACAGATATGGTGTTAATGTTCTCTTCTCTGCCCCTCAGAAAGTCAGTAGTGTTTGTGCGAAGGTTGCTGCGCGCTCTCGCAGCGGTGTATGTGATGAACGAAAGCGGTGCTGCACTGTGAATCACAAGAACCGCTATGTCAGATGTTCAAAAGGAGTGGTGTATCACATTCCCTTTTCTTGTGGCCGGACCTATATCGGTCAAACGGGCCGCTGCCTTAATGTGCGCTTGCAAGAGCATTTTTTGTCATTGAATAAGTCGCCTTCATCTAATCTCGCTAAGCACTGTTCAAAATGCAGCGGCTGCAAGCCTTTGCTTGACCAAACTAAAATCTTGTTCCGACACCCTAATCAGCTAACCAGAGAGATTTCAGAGGCCTATCACATCCGTAAGAATCAGCACACGTGTGTTGCCGACCCTATGGTGGTTTTGCATGAAAGAGAGTTTTGTTATCTTGACGCACCTGTATGAGCACTTTTCCTGTCACGCCTGCGCGATGGCTTTTGTTTTGTTTGTTCTTCCTTTTGTGTGTTTCTCGAATAAATGCGCAGTTGCGAGTAAGCGCTTGTGTTGTTTGGTCTCCCTTGTCTGTTGTCCTAAGTGCGCATTATATAATTTTTGAAAATGAAAAACCAACTAGCTCAGATGTCAATTCTGCTTCATAATAACAACTGCTGTATCATCTACACTTTACTCTTGAGATTCTGAGATACAGCCATGGCGCCTTTAGCTGTAATGTTAGCAGTGTGATGCCAATAGCTTCACAATTAAGTATCTCTGTTATTGCGAAGCTTCTGAGTGTCGTGGTGGCAAGAAAATGCTGCATCTATGTCACGGTTTGCAGATGCCACATACCAAAAGGAAAACACTGTTTCATGCCCTAAGGTTTGGCCTTCAGATGTTCTGCCGTGTTTTTTAGTTCCACAGGTGGGATTGTGTGCATTTGTGTAAGGAGCTTTTGACTGCCGCAAAAAATGTGGTTGGTAAACATCAATACTGCAAACCTTAAGATCAGGTACGCAGATAAGCTGTCTGCTTCTAGACATGTGTTGTAAATAATGACACTGATTAGAGAAGGGAACAAACGGTTTCAGAGACGTGCTCTTCTCGGCTCTGCGAAGGAAGACTCGTGGTGGCCCTGAAAATGCCATTTCTGTTCAGATGGCCATCATGCACATCACAGTCCTGGCACACTGCAGGGTGTAAGCAGCCGCACCAACTATGTGAACTCATCTATGCTTGAAGAAGTCCACGAGCGCCGTCCTCACCTCACAGCCAGTGCCTTCTTCAATATCTGTGCTGTACTGTGGCTGCTGGAGGCTCTCATCTTTGTTTTCAAGTTCTCTCAGCCACTGCTGCAGGACAGCTTCTCCAAACTCCTCGCACACATTGTTCAAAATGCAGCACGCACGAACAGCCAGGCGGTAATTTTCGGTTGCACATTCCATGCGCTTCAAGATGAAGCGAAACCGAGCCTTCAGGCTACCGGATGCATTTTCAACTACTCTCCTAGCCTTGGACAGGCGGTAGTTGAACAGCCTTTCGTCATCGGTCAGGTTTGCGCGGAGGCTGAATGGCTTCATCAAGTTCGTGGACAGCGGGAATGCTTGATCACACAGTGTAACCGGTGGCACTGCTGTGCCATCCATGACGGCACGTGGCTGACGGAACAGAGGGCCATTCACGGCTTTTTCCAGCTTGGAGCCACTGTAAACATGTGAATCATGCCAGCGGCCTGGCGATCCAACTCGTATGTACAGGAACCTGTAGCGGTGGTCTACAAGGGCAAGCAGGATTATGCTGTACCTGCAAATAAAATATGGGGTTAATATAACTGACACAATGCAAGTAGTTATTACATAGCGATAGTGATTTGATCATAACATTATATTGCATACAAAACGCCTCAGCATGCTCTCGGGAGAATCATCTCTATGATATGAGGGGACAACACACTGCCTGACACTAGCGGCGAAAACATGTGCTGGGAATAACAGCGCTGAGAGAAGGGACAAAGAAAGAAGACAATAGGACCAGCGCTGCTGCTTCTCCTAGGTTCCTCGTCTCAGCGCTGTTATTCCCAGTAGAAATTACCAACTAGCTCAACTCTCCGTTTTTACGAAAACATGTGTTTCGCTCGCAAATTTAATTTGACACCCACGCCGGTAGACACTTGCAATGAACCTTCACCGAAGGTCACTAATTAACAACTGCGTCAAGGGCTTACCATACTATTGGAGACATGCGCTACACAAGGGGACAAAATTACAAACGACACGAACACAAGTGCTTTGTGTGTTTCGCGCTTGTGTCTGTGTCATTTGTTATTTGGTCCCTTTGTGTATTTCAGTAGAGCATAAGTATCCAATATGATCAACCAACTGGCCCCTTCGTAAGCATTGTTGCTTACCATCCTTTGTAGTACCTGCAGTCCAAGGCGTTTTCCTTGGGAGGTGACACGGGAAAGTGGCAGCCGTCCAATGCTCCGACTGCTTGTGGAAATTGGCACGCTGCGTTGAACTCCCTGATGTTTTCAGGCATGGTGTCCAGCGTCGGCGTCTTTACCAAGTCATCTTCCATGAGTTCAACAACGGCTTCACATAGCACTCGGTAGGCCTGGTTCACTGTCGAGCGTTCGACGGCGAACAACTGTGCGATACTGCGTTCTTCACTTGAAGAGCACAGCTGGTACAACCAGATGGCGACTCACTTCTCAACAGGGACAGCTTCTCTCATGTTGGTGTCCTGCCACTCAAGAAGCGGTCGCACTGTTTCAACAATGTATCTAAAGGTAGCAGGCGTCACTACAAACGCGCACTTGAAGTGCCTCTCACCGAGCTGCGGCAGCGTCGCAAAACTACTTTTTGTTCGACGTTGTTGTTTCGCTTGGTAGTCGACGAAGACCGTCGCAATATGCACCCTGTTGGCGCCTACCTCTTGCTCGTCGTCCCGACGCATCTCCGCCCCACGGTCCTTGCCCAGCTTCATGACGCACCTACTGCAGGGCAGCTCGGCGTGTCCCGCACGTACGACAGCGTGCGCCGGCGGTTCTTCTGGCCTGGCCTTTACCGCTCTGTCCGCGGTTACGTTGCTGCCTGCGATCAATGTCACCGCCGCAAAACGTCCCCGCTCCCGCCTAGTGGCCCGCTTCAGCCCATGGACATTCCGACTGAGCCATTTTTCCGTGTTGGTTATAGATCAGTTATATTACGCGACTTGACAAACTTGTTATAGAGCATGTTTTTAAGCTTTATTTTGCGAAAGAGGTCATCCATGATCCACGGTTTGCGAATGTGCGAAGATCGCTTGCGTTTAGTTCGCAGAGAAAAATGTTCTTGGTAACACGTGCTGAAAACACGCAGAAATTCCGAATATGCCGATTCAGCACTTTGTGTGGCATATACATCACGCCAGTCCAGTAACTGAACGTCTGCGAAACGTTTCCAGACGGTTTGGTGCAATCACTTGGCTGGGGAAAAGGAGCTGCCCTTTCATTTTGGTGCATCGTTTGAGACAGAAGAAAACGGGCATATGGTCGCTCAGGCTACACGAAAGAACGGCGACCTTTTTGATGGCTGTTGAAACATTGGTGATAAATAAATCTAGGCAAGTGGATGCGGCATGGGTTACTCGTGTTGGGACGGAGATAACGCTTGTGCAACCATGCGACTGAGGCTAGATATGAAAATCCCAAGTTAAGCGAGTATCAGCTAGAAGATCAATGTTAAAGTCTCCACTCCAGATGACGTCATACTTATACGCAGAAACATGTGCGAAGAAATTTTCGAGCAAACAACAGAAACGTGGGATATTGACACCTGGTGGAGGATAAAACACCGAGTATACAGTTCTGCCGCTGAGAAAGGATTGAACTTCGTAATCAACAACGACACAGGAGAATTCTTCGATCTAGTCGACATTAATATCATCACTAACAAGTAAGCTAACACCACCACCAAGAGATAGTCCTCAATTGGTTGAAGCACTGATAGCCAGGTACATGCCAATCAAGACAACTGTGGTTGTACCAGGTCTCAGATAACATAACAAAATGAAATTTAAAATTAAGGATACCGAAGAACACATCTAGTTCATTATGTTTGCTTCGAACAGACTGACAGTTTAAATGAAAATATTTTGTAAAAAGACGCTGCTGCGAACCCGATGTAGTCAAGTAATTCTGTAGGCGATACCCAATCTGCACCTGTCAAGGTGAACTTATGCTATGATTGATCCGTCATCTCAAACTGTTCAGATCAGCTTCATTCTTTACCACGCACTATCTCCTTCTTCCTTCCTAATAAAGATCTTACCACCGCGGTGCCACACAAAGCGGAAGTCATTCGATTCGTTTTCGCCAATTCCTGAGCCTTTCTAAATAGAATCCTGCTCTGCGTTGTCAAGTTTTCCATCACATGTAGGCCAGAGTGAAGAGTCTGCAACGATTTTTTTTCTCTAACCACTTATCTCGAACCGACTGGTTTGCAAAACGTATCAAAACACCAGGAATCTAATCCGCTCTAGCTAGCAGTCTGTGTATTGCCAAAACTGACTTATCACTCAGCATGTCTAGATTGAATCTGGATGCAACAGCATGAAATTCGGTAAGCAGGCATTCATCTTGAACGTGCTTAAGACCATGATTTCAAGGTTCAATTTTCTGCTCTGATACTCGATGTCATTTGCCGAAGAGGCAATGCGCTGCAATTCGGCACCAGAGCAGACTGTTTTTTCAAGCTTTGAAACCTTAGCGGTGAGACATTTAATCTCGCCTTCATGCCTGGTTACGTCACGGAGGACGGCGTCGTATTTGTCAGACATAAGCTTCATCGATGCTTCCATGTCATGAACCATCTTATTCAAGAGTAAGAGCTCGTCAAGCTTTCATCTCGAGAAGCAGAGCAGCGACAGAAGTATCTTCATCTTCTTTGGGATAGGAAACATTTGACTCAGGCTTACGGCACTGTGCACATTTCCACAATTTCTTGTAGCCCTCGCCTTTCGATTTAAAAATTTTTTCTGAGGCTCCAGAGCAAGAACTCAAATAGAAAAGGTTTAAACATTCACAGCACGCCATATGCCGAGAATCAGATGACATGTCTTCCATGCATTTCGCACAGGTTGTATAATCGAGATTGCCCATTGCAACCTAAAATACAGATATCTGTACAGAGAAAAGGACAACAGACAACTTCGAACATAAAAATACAGAAAAAGCAGCGTGGCAGCAGCAGCGGTGGCAGAGTAGGCTAACATGAGGGCTTGCTGCATAAGACAGAGAGTGGAAACAACCAACCTGCAAGAGGTTCTTAGCAGGTTTAGACAGCGTGTCGGCCTCTCCGCTGCCGCAGCCAGAATGACGGCAGGCATGTGGGCGCTCCTTTTTTATGCCTTGTCTTTGGTTCCCCTGGCGTTTCCGTCGCAGTGGCAGTGATGTGGCTGTTGATGCAGACGGACGATCACTTGCGGTTCTTCTGAGACTGCGCAGTAGTTGGAGCTCTGAAGCAGTTGATAAGGCGGCATCTGCAAGAAGTTCGTAGCAGGTTTAGGCAGCGTGTCGGCCTCTCCGCTGCCAGAATGACGGCAGGCTTGTGGGCGCTCCTTTTTATGCCTTGTCTTTGGTTAACCTGGCGCTTCCCTCGCAGCGGCAGTGATGTGGCTGTTGACGCAGACGGACGACCACTTGCGGTTCTTCTGAGACTGCAATAGTTGGGGCTCCGAAACAGTTGATCAGGCGGCATCTGCAAGAAGTTCGTAGCAGGTTTAGGCAGCGTGTCGGCCTCTCCGCTGCCAGAATGACGGCAGGCTTGTGGGCGCTCCTTTTTATGCCTTGTCTTTGGTTAACCTGGCGCTTCCCTCGCAGCGGCAGTGATGTGGCTGTTGACGCAGACGGACGACCACTTGCGGTTCTTCTGAGACTGCAATAGTTGGGGCTCCGAAACAGTTGATCAGGCGGCATCTGCAAGAAGTTCGTGGCAGGTTTAGACAGCGTGTCGGCCTCTCCGCTGCCACTGCTAGAATCAGCGGTTGTTCAATTTATAAAATTTATATAATTTGAAGCCTAATACTTCATGCAAATTGTAGCCTGTTTGTAGATCCATTTATTACAGCCCATGTGTACATCACTGCTAGGCAGGTCACTAGAGTTGAGCTGCCTGTTTCCATCTAAATTCAATGTTTGTAGTGCATAAAAATTGTGAGCTTGCTTGAAAATATGGCTGTGGACCTTGATATTGAACAACCTCTCAAATACTGCTTGTTTGTTACTCATATCAAGGTCCACAGCCATATTTTCAAGCAAGCTCACAATTTTTATGCACTACAAACATTGAATTTAGATGGAAACAGGCAGCTCAACTCTAGTGACCTGCCTAGCAGTGATGTACACATGGGCTGTAATAAATGGATCTACAAACAGGCTACAATTTGCATGAAGTATTAGGCTTCAAATTTTTTACTTCATTACAGACGTAAACTGGCACTCTGCGAATCTGGACTAAAATGGTTATACATTTTAAAGAACTGTGCACTGGCGCCAAAACGCTGGCGCACACAAACGACCCGCACACTAGGTACTCAGTATTGCAGCGCTAACATTTTGCTCTATTCCGCACCACAATGTTCCAGCGCTCCGGACAAGCCTGCTCACGTCTTTGTCGTACGATGCTATTGAAGACGCAAAATGACCTACCATGAAACCGAGACGGATGGAAAATGGTAGAGCTTCAAGGATATCCTTCAGGGAAATGGTTACGAGGTAGAAACTTCTCTCCCTCTGGTCACAGGTGCGGCGAAGCCAGCGCTTGTCTGAAATCTCTCAGAATGGCGCTAAACTGCCCTTCGCAAACCAAGCCAGGCGCAAGCTGCACAAGCTCAGCCGTCGTTTACGATATCCTCTTAAGTGAACTTGGTGAAGTATGCGTCTTTCCGTTCTCCGTCGCATATCGAAAAGCAGCAGAGGCAAACACGCAGTCGCCACTCATGATAACTGTTCCAAGAGAGGCTCCAGACAACCCGCCGTGCTCCATTCTGCGACACAGTCAACTATGGAACCGCTGGCGCAGCTAGGCCAAGCGCCTGCGCCACCTACTTTCGCAGCGTCCGCACTCACGGCTCCCTTGCCGTCTTCTGATCTCTGGCACCGCCTACTTTGCGTTAGCACACCGTCATTTCGTAACTGGTGCGACATGGGTGCTTATATCATGTGCTCCACTTTATCGGTTGTCGTGCGCGTGGCGCGTCGCTTCCAAAACCGGCTAGAACAAACGGCAGGCGTGTTTGTGTGTGTGCGCTTGCCGCTCAGCGCCGACGGACGAGAGACACCCTCCGACGGCAGCTACGAGGGCACCGTGGCTGTGTGTGTGTGTGTGTGTGTGTGTGTGTGTGTGTGTGTGTGTGTGTGTGTGTGTGTGTGTGTGTGTGTGTGTGTGTGTGTGTGTGTGTGTGTGTGTGTGTGTGTGTGTGTGTGTGTGTGTGTGTGTGTGTGTGTGTGTGTGTGTGTGTGTGTGTGTGTGTGTGTGTGTGTGTGTGTGTGTGTGTGTGTGTGTGTGTGTGTGTGTGTGTGTGCGTGCGTGTGCGTGCGTGCGTGCGTGCGTGTGTGTGTGTGTGTGTGTGTGTGTGTGTGTGTGTGTGTGTGTGTGTGTGTGTGTGTGTGTGTGTGTGTGTGTGTGTGTGTGTGTGTGTGTGTGTGTGTGTGTGTGTGTGTGTTTTCGTGTGCGTGCGTGCGTGCATGCGTGCGGTCCGTTACTGCGTGCCACGGAACCAGCCGTATCTACTGCGCGAAGATCAGGTGGGTTGGCGCCGGAGCGGCGGCTGGCAGCCGAGATGGGACGCTGCAGCCCCTGCGAAGCACGCCGCCCCGAGAGGGTGTCATTCGATTTGGCCGCGGTCGGCGCTTGGGAGCGGCGGACGCCTGTGTAACGGCCGCCGGGTTTCGGCGCCCGAAGAGCAAGTGGTAAGGGAAAGAGCGACCAAGAGCCCGCTGGCGGGGAGGATCCCGAGGGGGGAAGAAAAGGCTCGGGAGGACGCGGCCAGCGGGAGAGACAAGGAGAGAACGGTTTTGGACACCATGCAAAGAGGCCGCTGCTTGACAGCAAAGCTCTTACCGCAGTTGTAAATCCGGCACTGTATAATCTGAAATCTTCACGTGGTCTGGCTGACTCGGGAGGAAAAGAGAAAAAGAGAGAAGGGAGGAAGGAACCTGGCCTGACTCCGCTGTTCGTGCCTGAAAATGCGTAGTTTTATGCTGAGCACATGGCTGAGAAATGTGGCGGGTCGTACCTTTTTTCTCACAGTTCTGCGTATTTAGCGCACAAGTAAATTATATTTAAAGCGCCGGAAAAGACTGGCAATATCTTTAAATCTATCATAACTTTCGGCGCGTCAAAGCACCGTGTCAGTGCTTACACCTATTTACGATTACGTCATTGCCATTTGGCGAAAATGCCATTCTCCGTAAAATCAGGTCGGTTTACATCACCTAAAGCTGATGTGGTATATCAATCTAGACATATACTTTAAAGCGGTTTAAAGTCCATTTCGCGTCGCGAACAATGGCTGATATTGCTCCTTCACACCCTTGGAAGATTAGCTGACGGGAGAACAAATTACACTAGGCCAACATAGCACCCAGCGGAGAAAGCTTGAAGTGACTTTGATGAAAGGCAACAGTTACGGAATTTGTTGGAGCAACGTTCGTTCGTGTATACTTTTTTCGTTCGTTTTTAAACGGGCGCTTACGAAACCTCGAGCAGTTCAAGATGTTTCTTTTTTTTTTGCACTGAGTGCTCCTTCAACCTAATTATGAATTTGCCTCTTAGAATGCAGGAACGGCCGCTCTTCTGGAGGTACGGATTTCACATAGAGCCCAACCAGGCTTGGAGTGAGTGAGTGAAAACTTTATTGGATCTTTCAAGGGTTTCGCGGTTATGAACTCTCCGTCGTCTTCTCTGGCGCTGGCGACTTGAGGCAGAATTTCCCAGGCAGGGAATTTCTGAAAATTTTCTTTCAGTGCCTCAAGAGATCATGCTTATCTAAGATGATCATAACTCAAATGACCAGAACCGGGTGAGATTTTATACGTACAGGACAATATCATGTCACTTTCCATGCGGTCAAAGATTCAACCTGCTTATCCTAGGCGTACGCTGCTAAATGATGCGCAGTAACTGAGGCGACAAGAAAAAAATAAAGGCAAGATTTTTTTCATGCATCAAATTCAACGCCTTAGACTATCATACCATAGACACTTGTCCAGTGTAGTGGAATTAGGCAACGCGCGAATAAACGCAGGCTGGATTCTCCCTCTTTTGGTTCCGGTGACGTGAGGCTCCATCATCATCAGCCTGACTACGCCCACTGCAAGGCAAAGGCTCTCCAATTAACCCTGTCCTTTGACACCTGCGACCACCGGATCCCCAGAAATTTGATAAGCTCATCCGCCCACCTAACTTTCTGCCGCCCCCTGCTACACTTGCCTTCTCTTGGAATCCAGCGGTTATCTTCCTTTCGCATTACATTCCCTTGCACACCAGTTATTTGACACCAATTATTTCCTTTCCATAGGTCACTGCGTTGTCCTTAACTTAAGCTGAACCCTTCTCGTTTGCCTTCACGTTACTGCCCCATAGGTGAGTGCCGGTAAGATACAGCTGTTGTGCACTTTACTATTGAGGGATATTGGTAAACTGCTATTCGTGATCTCAGAGAACCTGCCATATGCGCTCCGCCCCATTATTCTTCTTCTAGTTATTTCCCTGTCATGATCCGGATCAGCGGCCACTACATGCATTAAGTAGACGTATTACCTTACGACTTCGAGCACCTAGCTACAAGTTGTGAACTGCGGACCCCTTCCCAGACTGTTGAACATTACTTTGGATTTCTGCACGTTAATTTTAAGACTAAGCTTCCTGCCTAACTCAGTGATCATGTTTTGCAGCTCCTCTCCAGAGTGACTTATCAAGGCAATGCCATCATCATATCGCAAGTTACTTAGGTATTCTCCACAACAGTTACACAGTCCCGGCCTGGGAATACCTCCTGTAAACAGGCGGTGAGTAGCTTTGGTGTGGTCGTATCACCCGGCCTGACAGCCTTCCTTATTCGAATTTTGTTGCTGACTTAAGGAATATACTATCTGTGCACTTGTTATAGCTATCTACCAGGATTTTCACATAAGACTATTCTACACCGTGAGTCCAGAATTCCTGCATGACATCTGAGGTTTCAACTGAGTCAATTACATACTCGTAATCATAGAACGCAATATATAGGGGTTGGTTATATTTAACGCATTTCTCTGCGACCTGATTCACAGTGTGAATATGGTCTATGCTCGAGTATCTTTTACTAAAGCATGCTTGATCGTATCGTTGATTGAAGTCTAAGGTTGTCTTTATGCTATTTGCGATAACCTTGGTAAAAATACCTTGTAGGCAACAGACAGTAAGATGATCGGCCGGTAATTTTTGAAGTCCTCGACGTTTCCTTTCTTATGAATTAAGATAATGTCAGAAATTGTTCAATGCTCTGGTATACGCTCAGCGTCATAAGGAAATCCGTATAAAGGGCTCCTAGTTTTTCTAGCACAATGTCACCTACGTCCTTCAACAGATCTGCTGTTACCTGATCCTCACTAGCTCCTTTCCCCCATTGCGTTCTTACTAAGGCTTTCTTTAGCTCCTCTTTCTTTACTGGCGGAATCTAAAATTGCCATGCGCTGCTGCCGCTCTTATTAACCTTCTGTTACATTGGCTACTGTATGGATTTGTGTAGAACTTTTCGGCTACATTAACGATCTTATCCATACTGCTAATGACATTGCCCTGGTTGTCTCATAGCACGTGCATCTCGTTTATACCAATACCTAGTTTCCTCTTCACTTCTTTTCGGTTACCTCTGTTCTTTAGAGCATGCTCAATTTTCTTCATATTAAACTTCCTTACGTCGGATGCCTTGCACTCATTTAGTGTCTTTAATAGCTGCGCCAGTTCTATTCTCTCCGTACGGTAAGGCGATTTCATGCTTTGGCCTTTCTTAGTCAGATCTTTCGTCTCCTGAGATAGCTTGGCGGTATCCTGTCGAACCGTCCTACCACCAACTTCTACTGTGCACTCTGTAATGATAACTGTCAGATTATCGTTCATTGTTGGAACATTAAGGTCGTCTTGCTGATTTAGAGCCGAATATCTGCTGTTCATCGAAATCTTGAATTCCTCTATTTTCCCTCTTACCGCTAAGTCATTAATAGGCTTCCGCTGCACTAATTTCTTCCCTTCCCTCTTTATATATCCCAAGCAGCACATGTAATTGGCCCAATACTGGAACCGTATTGGCAAAGGCCGGCCCCATAAAGGACCAGGATGGGACCAGCCTTTTGCGATATTGGGCCGATTACCTGTGCTGCTTGAGTACATTGATTTTACTTTCTTCATTGCTATTCCACGTCTTCATAGATGCTTTCAGCGATCTGGTCACTATGGCTGGGTGTAGGCGCGTAGGCCTGCACAACGTTCAACTGTACCTCTTATCAAGACTAACAGCGACAGCTGCCACCCGCTCGTTAGTACTGTACAACTGCTCTATGTTGCCAGCTATATCCTGAATGAGGAGGAATCCGATGCCTAGTATTTGTCTGCTCGCTAATACACGGCAGCACACTACATGCCCGCCCCTTAGTACTCTGTGCGCCTCATCTGTCTATCTAGTCTCATTAAGCTTTATGACATCCCATTTAATACCCGCTACTTCCTCGAACAGCACTGCTAGGCTAGCCTCACCGCATAAGGTTCTAGCGGTAAGCGTTGCCAGGTTCAGTTTACAATGGCGGCCGGTCCGGAGTCAGACATTCTTAGCACCTCCTGTTGCGTCACAGCTCCGATCGCCTCCTTGGTCAGCTGCTCCGCAGCCGCTGGGGACTGTTGGAAGAGGGTTAACTGGTTTGATCAAAGTAGGTTGTGGCGAAGTACTACACCAGGATGGCCAAATCCTGCTCCGGTGAAGGAGTACGTTGTCGGTTCTGGTCACCGATATCTGGCCGCACCCCAGACGTGGTTATGCAATTCCATTGAATAACGGAGTTTTTCTTTTTTACCCGGTAGAGCACGCCGGTGTAGATGCAGTGAAGGCGCAGAGGTAGAGCATCCGCCTTACGTGCGGGAGGACCGGCGTTTGAATACCAGTGCCGAGCAATTCTCCACTGGGGCCCGATAGCGGGGACTATCTGTATATGTGATTGTCTGAGACATATTTATATTTAAGAAATAATGTGCAAGATTTTTTCCAAACTATGTGCAAGCATTGCAAGTGGCAGCAAGAAAAACGGCCGGTTTGGAGGGTGAAGCGGGCAAAAAAAATGGCTGTGGCTTAACTGCACCTAAGCTTGGATATATACAAGCGAAAGCTTCGAGAGAGAGAGACTATTTAATGACGAAACAGAGAATTTAGCCGGCGTTTCAAAATCGCTGGCATGCTACTCTGCGTAGGGAGGGGAATTTGGAAGATAAAGACTGAAGGAGAGCAGCGTGGAAGAGGTGGAAAAAAAACGAAGATAAAATGCAGCCATGAAATGGGTACTAAGGATGCAGTGGCGAGTATTGATGTAACCTATGGAATGATGGTGTGCATAGTCCGACGAATGGGCTGACGAAGTTCACTGCAAGAAGAATGCATGAAGGTAACCTGCAAGTGAATTTAGAGCTTATCGTGATGTCCAATGTCTTTTAAATATGTAAAAATAAAGTTCATTGGAAGACTCTGTTGCCTGAAGCAGGCTAAGGGGCCTAAAACTTTGTCCATTGTTAGGGGCACTGGGCAGAGCTTCTGCATGCAATGTTCATAGTACGCCCGCTCGTTAGCATACGCAGGGCACTCAAGCAGGATATGTTCCACAGTCTCTATCGAAGCACAGTTGTCACAATGCGGACTGTTCATTTGTCCAAAACGGTATCGCAGGCCATTTGTATATGCAGCATTCAGACGAAGTCGGTGATAAAGTGTTTCGAGTTGACTAGGAATTCTGGGTGAGAGTCTTGATCTAAGATGTGGGTCGATTGAGTGAAGAAATTGGCACTGATGTGTCGGCAAACTCCAAAGCCGATACGTTTCCTCGTACGCAAAACTTTTAGCCATTTGGGACGCATCAGATTTCGTGAGAAAACTTCGAATGTATCTCTGATGTTGATGGCCCTTACGGGCCGCTTCATCTGCTTTTTCATATGCCATAATGCCACAGTGAGCAGGTACCTACTGAAATGTTATGCAGTGGCCTGCGGCAATAGCTAAATGATGGATATACCCAATGTCCAGGGAAACTGGCTGGTGATTCGTTTTCTTCAGCAGGTTGGCCAGGATCTGCAGAGATGCTTTTGAATCGGTGAAGATAACCCAACGGCCGGCGGTTCGGCGCAGGATGTAAGAAACAGCTTCCTTAATGCTGTGAAGCTCAGCTGTTGTAGAGGAGGTCCTCCGCTGCAGCCGGTAAGAAAGGGCATGGCCTGTTGAGGGCACATAAAGGCCACAAGAAGAAGTTTCCTTAGTAGTTGAACCATCGGTGAAGATATGGGTGTGCTGCGTATATTCTTCGATTAAGTAGGCGAGAGTAGCTTGCAGAAGTGCTGCCTGTGGCATGCGGCTCTTTGCATTCGCACCTGGAACAGACTTCTTCACCTTTAGAGGAGAGAGTGTCCATGGAGGAAAGGCCAGAGGTAGTAGTTTCTGAGGCTGATTATTAGTAGGAAGGGGCAGGAGCTGCACTGCCTGGCCAAAGCTAGAGTTGCTGTGAGTTAGGTGGACACGGTGTAGGAAGTGCTTCTTCCCTTGCAGGACATGGCGGAGATGGGTACGCATAGTTTCCTGGGCGGCAATTAACTCTAGTGGGAGACATCCTGCCTCCGCTACTGTTCCTGATGCAGAGGAACCCTTTGGGAGGCCAAGACATATTCGCAGGCAGTAGTTCCGTGCGGCATTGAGAGTCTTATTGCTTGTTGTAGATAATCTTTGAAGCACTAGTAGACAGTAGCGCAAGGTTCCTTCAACGTAGGCTTTTTCAAGCAGAAGCATTGATCGGCAGTTGCTACCCCACCTTGTTCCCGCCATGAACCTGAACACTTGCGAAGCTGCAGTAATCCTCGCACGGAGTTTTTTGATCTGAGGTGACCATGACAGATTATAGTCGATTACAACACCCAGGAATCGCTGAGATCATACATATGGCAGCGATCGTCCGCCTAGGAGCAGCGGATATCGGGTCATCGTTTTTCTTGTAAACGCCATTGCAACACTCTTTTCTGGCGAGAGACGAAGACCTCTGGAAGCCAGGTACATCGAAATGTGCAATAGTACTTTCTGAAGACGTTGCTGGGTAATATAGCGCGAACGTGACGCGGTCCAGATGCAGATATCATCAGCATAAATTGTTATGCGGACCCCTCGCGGAAGGTGTCTTCTTATGTGAATAAGGACAATATTGAACAGGAGAGGGCTGAGCACCGCTCCCTGTGGTACGCCCCTCTCCACTGCGTGAAAGCGTGTTGGACCATTTGGAGTGGTAATAAGAATTTGTCGTTCTTTTAAATAATGCCCAATCCACTTGTATAGCCTTCCTCCGAGGCCAAAACTGCCAAAGGCTGCGAGAATGGATGGTGAAAGACGGAGTCAAATGCGGCCTTGATGTCTAGGAAAACGGCTGTTGGGATGTACCCAGCATGAAGGTACTCCTCAATTGATGAGACGAGGGCGATGATATTGTCAGTCGCAGACCTGTTTTGACGGAACCCGTTCATTTCATGGGGAACTCATTTCGGCTTTCTAGGAACCAAGTTATGCGCTTGCAGATCATGCGCTCCATGAGCTTACCTACGCAGCTCAGTAGGGCAATGGGCCGGAATGATGCGTAGCTTGTTGGCTGCTTACAGGGTTTCAAAACGGGCACGATTTTCGCCAGCTTCCATTCCGTGGGGACCTCACAAGCCATCCAGGAAGAATTGTAATAGTCCAGGAGTCGAAGACGGGAGGTGTGGGGTAGCTTTGCAATGGCGTCATAGGTCACCTCATCATGACCCGGAGACGTGTGCCTGTTTGTCTCCGCGATAGCTGTGGATAGTTCTTCCAGTGTGAAAGGCAGGTCTAACGCTGGCACTGCCGCCTTTGGGATGCCTGTTTGTCCATCTGCGGAGAGTGTCGAATGCCCTGACCCCGCCGACAGCAGCTTGCAGTATTCTTCTGAGACTTCTTTTATAGATTTTTGTTCGTGAAGGGAGAGTGCAGCGAAGGGGTGGAGTTATTGAGGTGGCGTGCGCATACCTCTAACTATCCGCCAAATATTGGTTACTGGTTTGCGCACATCCAGCGTAGAACAAAAGTCACGCCACTTTTGCCGGCTGAGTTTATCCATGTAGCGTCGAATGTGACGTTGTGCCCGTCGGCATGCACGTAGGTCATCGAGGCTTTTTGTGCGCAGAGCTTTCCTTTCAGCTCGCCTGCGTATAGCGCAAAGCCTTTGGAATGTGTCATCATTTGAAGGTAGGTTATCATTTTTAACTGTAAGTTGTGTACTCGCCCTCAGGCAATACGCAATTGTCGATGCTAATTCCTCATTGCGAGTTGCCGCAGTAACTCCTCTGCTTACAGCGTCTTTGTATGCGTCCCAGTCTGTAGATTTTATAAGGAATTTCTTTGGGTTCATCTGCGCATGGAAAGCCGATATGAGGATTGGGTAATGGTCGCTTCCACATGTCTCCAAATCAGTGCACCAGCCAAAGTTGTGGGCGAATGAACTTGCGACAAATGTCACGTAAATGCTGCTGGTAGTCGTCGGGCCTCGGAGGTAGGTGATGCTGCCGTCATTTAATGGCTGAACTGAATGCTTGGAGAGAAGTTTTGCAAGCTTGGCACCTCGGGCACATGTATGTGAGCTGCCCCAAATTTCATTATGAGCATTGAAGTCTCCGCAAATAATATGCGGAGAGGGCGTCCTTGCTATCAAGTCTTCAAGTCTCAAAGCATCAAATGGCGTGCCTGGCTCAAGATATACTCCAATCAGAGTGTACTGTTGTCCGGCAATAACTGTGACAGCGCATACGTATTCATTGTCGCTGTGAGGCGGGACATCAACCGGTGAGGCCGGGATATCCTTGCGAAAGCCTATCAGCAATCTGCTGACGTTATCTGGTCGTTGTGAATGATGGAAATAGTATCCATTGAGTCGGAAAGTTTCCTCGACGCGTGATTCACAGATGACTATGAAGGGGAAGCGGTACGCTCGCACGAGCTGTCGGAAATCTGAGAGTTTAGAGCGTAGCCCGCGAGCGTTCCACTGGAAAATGGTGCATGTACGAAAGATGTTGTGGATTGTCAGCTGCGGTGAAGTTCTCGCTGTGGAAGCCATGATTACTGAATTGTGGTATTACGCCCCTGCGGAGCGTAGGAGACCGACACCAACGGCTCCATTGCAAGGACAGCTTCCGGTTTCCTGCCTGCCGCTCATCTTCTTGTCATGTTGTGGCGCCCTAGGGTCAGAGCAAGCGACGCTGTTTGTCGGGTCTTGTGTAGTGCGTTGCAGTAGCTTTGATGAAGGAGAAGAACCAACGGACTTCCCACGCTTCTTTTTTACCGCATCTGCGTAGGTCTTGTCAGCTGCTCTGCCACGCTGTGTTGACTGATTCTCGGAAAGAGCTCCCGTAGTCGTGAAAACCACGTCGGGGTTAGGTGGTGGTTCATGGCGCTTAGGGGGTTTCCCTTGTGTTTGCTCTGCCGTACGAGCAACTGTGGCTGCTTTCTTTTTATAACACCCTCCATAGGAAGCAGGGTGTGGGCCACCGCAGTTAGCGCATTTAGGTTGCGCTCTCGAAGTGCATTCTTTGTGCGAGTGGGGGCCAGCACACACTTTGCAGCGCACGGGGCCGTTACAGTGTCTTGATATGTGGCCATGCCTCTGACATTTATAGCACTGAGTTGCTGCTCCGACGTATTCAGTTACAGGGTAACTACAGAACCCCAGCGTTACTCGTTTTGGTAGCGGCGCATCTTTTGCGAATTCCAATATAACTGTGCGACGGCGTACCGCTTTTATCTTTCCACCATCCTCAGGAGTGTAGGCGATTAACCTCCTTGCTGAGAGGACACCTTGGTCGCGTAGATATTCCTGCAGATCTTCGTCTGTGTAGGTGACAGGTACATCTTGTATTTTGCCATAGCTTGCCATGTAAGAGTATGGGACTTTGGCCTCTACAGCCACTCCAGCCAGCTTAGTTACCGTGAGTAGACGGTGAGGCGCGCTTGACATTCCGCACCCTTTCCAGTGAAGCAGCTCGCCGGGCGATATCCGCGGGGTAGTCAGACGCCGCTTTCCGACGACGGCTCGAAGCCTCACGCTTCCCGCGCAACGCTCTGAGAAGACGGCCCGGCCTCGCACTCATGCATAGACAAGCCCGCACTGGCGCGCGGCGGTCGCATGCACCATGCCAACGGCCGCGTCGCGAAGGCTACGGGCGCACCTCCGGTGAAATGAAGGTCAAATATTTCGCTTTAAAAATTCTCGGGGTGCACTTAAGTCTGCTTAGGTGGAGTGATGCGAAACCATTTCTCTTACTGCGCATCATTTCTCATGCACGTCCGACTTCCGGCCTCCATCACCTCGCCGACGCGCCAAGGCGCGCGCTATCTGCTGGACCAGCACCGTACTTTTCTAAGAGGGGGGGGGGGGGGGGGGAATGGCTGTCTAGTGGGCGCCACATAATGGCGCTACCACTGCAATCGAAGCACGGAGGAAATTTAACGGAAAAGTACGCCTGTAACGTAGATGCCCATAATGTAGGCCTCAGTACAGATTTCGATTATGAGTTTCTGAGACATGTGTGCATGCACTAGCCTCGCCTTTATTCAACATGAAACGTTGAACCGTCGTGACGGACATGAGGCCACTGATCACTGTAAATAGCCTATTCACGCATACCCAGGGGCGGTCCCACGCGCGCGTTGATAAGATTTATGTGTCTTCCTCGCTCGTTCACGCCGTCTATTATGTGAAATTAAACCTCTTTCATTATGGTGGTAGTTTGGCTCTGGAGAAATTGCTGTTAAGAAATTGAGGCCGCAGTAGCAGCTTTGGAATTTATATTGCTCGCTTGTAAATTACCAGTTCGCCGTTCGAATACGCTCACATCTGCAATCATGATTGAGTGGTGCCATGCCATTGTTTGCTGCTTGGGACATGTTTAAACAGGAGGTGCGAGCGATAGCTATTGCACTGGGTCTGTTAGGTCATTTTACAGGAAGTTTCAGGAGAGGGCACTGCACACGAGTCGGTATAATCTCTATGAATGGGAATGTGAAGCACCTGGATTATATTTAGACGAAATTGCTAGTGTAAAGTGTGAACTACAAAAATATGACGCAGAAAGATACAGGGGTGCCAGAGTTCGATTTCGTACGAATCGTGCTTTGCACTGTGAATATCTTACGCGGCAAGCTCTACTTGACGAACGCCTTCACGGTACTGCCAAGCTGGTACTGGTAATATTGTCCAATGGCACCCTTTTAACCAGTACATGTGATGTGATCACTGCTTTTGTGAACTACAGTATTATACGGTGCTGTTCTGAGACGCGCCTGCTACTCATAATTCGGACCTACTAGCTAACTTCACAGCTCTTATAACCTCTTTATCAGATGACGACTGTGCTATTTTCAATGGCCTCGTCACGTTTAAAGAAATAGTAGAAGCAACTGATCAGTTATCTTTCTCAAAATACCTAGTCGGGATGGCATCTCATGCGAGTTTTACAATGCTTTTAAATGTGTGCTTAGCCCTATCCACCTCCAGATTTACGCTTTAAGATTAGCTGTATAGATATTTCCTCAGTCGTTTACTATAAATCACACAGCCTTAATTCCAAAGAGCACTGAAAAAGAAAAGTAGTGCTCAGTGGACGGCTACAGGCCCATCACGTTGGCAAATATGGACTATAAAATTTTCGCAGAAGTTCTATCCACTCGTTTGCAACACGCGACGTCACTTCTCATTAGCCTTATTCAGACCTGCTGTTGAGAGACTGCTCCATAAAAAAGAACATACATATTGCATGTACAATTTTCGAATCTTGCTCAGGCTGTCATGAGCAGTAAAAAGGTTAGTACTGTGCAAATTAGACACGACAGGAGAACAGGAACAAACACGACAACACAGGAGCCTGTGTTGTGTTTGTTCCTGTCTCCTTTCGTGTCTAATTCGCGCAGAACTAACCTTTTTTCTGAACCAACTAGCCCGCCAGAACGTTTTGCTTTGTTATGAGCAGCTTGTTTTACTGCAGATTGACCTTGCGAAGGTGTTTGATCGTGTCCGGCATTCATTTCTTTTTTTCTGCTCCAGCGTGCCAATGTTAAATCAACTGTAACTAAAAGGAGTGCAACTTTGTTACGATCACTGTTCCACTCGCTTGAATGTTGACGGTCACTTTTCTCAGCCTGTACCAATTCGGTCTTGCGTGAAGCAATGCTGTCCTATGTGACCGCTAATCTTTGCCCTCTACCTAGAGCCATTTTGAGTGCGCTGCGAAACAACAATATCTTTGTTCTTGTTGCCCTAGGCAATGAAGTGAAAGTGCTCACGTACGCCAATAATTTGGCGTTTTTCTGCATTGATAAACACAGTTAGAAGAACAGAAAGCTGGGCGAGTTTACGTTTTTCAATACAGATAAGCCCAGTGTTTACAAAACTATAGCCACTATTAAGCAGTTTGGCATTGTCTCTGCCGCTCAAATGAACGGCTCTAAATGTTCTGCGTCTATGGTTCAGTTCATGGGGATCAATGCCAACTCATTATGGTGGAAATGAATGGTCTCGTGTCCCCCCCTCCCCCCCCCACCCCTCACAAATACATTGGAGTTCTTCGTGAGTTCAAGTCTAGTGGGCATTACTGGAGTCAGTGGGTCCCAGCCCTTAAGAGCTATGCTCACCCTTTTGATCCACACCGCCTATCAATTTTTGGCCGAGCGCAGGCCTGCAACATGTCTCTGGCAACAGAAATTTATTACGTTTTGGACGTACTTTATTGCGCGAGACACTACATCTAGAACTTTCACTGAAAATTTGCGACGTTCATATGGTTCTCCAGTTTCGAGCCGATGCTGCGCGATAACCTATTCAGGCTCCTTTCTGCTGGCGGACAAGGTTTTACACATCTCTATGTGAGAAAGTTAGTTGCACGTTTATTTTTCCGTGACAGCTCCCTCCCAATTATGAGAGCATCCCTGGAAACTAGCTTTTTGAACCTTCTTCCTGACTTAGTTGTCCCTTCTAATTCAACCAAGTGGCCTATAGTATTTGGTTTTTATGAAGGATGTTTATGACTCAGTGCGTTTTCTGGCAGTTCTCTTTCCTTACGAGTACTTATTCTCTGTTTCACGTAAACATTCACACAAAGGATAGATGTGTATGCCCTTTCCGCATCCATTGTATCGCTCTCTTTACTATAATTGTATTCGTCATGAAGTGCTGAGATTGGTACGTAAAATTCCGATTTCGCCATGTAATAATAAACTTCCACGCCGAAGCTCTACCTGTTAAAATGCAGCTTCACAAAAAAAATTGTTTCTGCCGTTAATTGTCGCCTATGTGATGTACCTGAGACCATCGAACACCACTTTACTGGCTGCAAAGGCGCGATATTATTTTCGGACATTCTACAAAGGCCACTGAAGAAAGACTTTGTTTTTGATTTCTCACAGTGTGCGTTACCTAATGGCCGCCGAACATGACCACGAACTCTTTGACACAATTTTCCTCCTCGGACTGCATAGCCTGTGGAATACACGCATGCTGGACCTTAATGCTGAGTCTGTCGTCTCCCCCAGAAAACATTTCGGCTAGATGGTGCGCCACTGGGAAGGCACTAACGACAACAGTGACTATCAACCGGATGGTATCCCGTTATTTTATATCTTGTGTTTTCTTGCCGCGTTTAGGTTAAGTGGTGGTGGTGGTTGGTACTATGAGTTATTCTGGGGCGGGGATACTGGTTCCGATGTATGTTGGCCATTTTGTGGCTTCACTCTAAACTTTAGTTAAGTTGTGTTAATACGTGCGTTTTAGTTGTGTTGTGTTTCCTTTAACTTCCGGTGCTGCTAGCTGATTACTTTGCAAATAATGTATCTAGCTCTTTCCTGCATATAAACGCGTGTCGTAAATGCCATGCTGAAATAAAAACGTCGTGGCGGCAGAAGGCAGATGACTCAGGCAATTACAGAGTATTTCTTCCTTGTACCGTTGTATCGGCTACCTTTTCTGGAGTTCCTTGGCACCAGCCTTTTAAAAGGTGTTAGGCGAATGTGCATTTCTTCTACTAGAAAAACATTCTTCTTTACACTGCACACATCCACGTTGCCTGTGAAAGCATGGCCTCTTGCTAAGGCGCTGCTTGCGCCATGGACTGTGAATTGCCGCCTTTGGAATGCACTAGAGACAACTGACAAATGTTTTTATTCTGTACATTGATTGTATGTTCTTCTCGGACATATTACAACGAACAATTAAGAAGGATATCGACATCACACCCTACAGTATCCGTTTTTGATTGTGAAAATTGTGCTGTGCCATATCATCAATTTATGTTGCTGGGACTATCTAGTCTCTGAAAGAGCCGCATGATGGACCGCCAAGCCGAATCACCCCGGTTGTTGAAATCTTCGTTTCGTGCGCATACGCTTTGGTGCGGGGAGTATATATACTGCCCTGGAAAGGCCGCTTAGCTCGCTCCTTTATCTGGATGAATGTGTGTGCCTCCCAGACTTCTGATGTTTTGGAGGGTGGGGTCGTGCAGGGGCATAGTTGCCTGGTGCTTTGTGGCGTAAGCACGCTCAGATTTTTCTTTTCGGCACTATTTCTATCCAATAAAGAAAAAAAAATGCATTGTTGTGGAGTCCGAACGTTCCCGTCTCGCACACCGAAGGCCCAGGTTCGATTCCCATCGGCGCCTATGCTATCGTTTCATTTTTTTATTCAGTCTGTGCGGACACGCTCTGTGCACAGCTTGTGTCCACAACTTCCGTCCACAGTTTCCGGTGACGCCACTCATGAGACAAGAAACGCCTTCGCATTAATAATAAGAAATGGTTCACGCGCTGGTAGTTGTTTTAGGTGGGTAGAATCTCAGCTATAGTTATTTATACGCGTTGTGCTTATGTAAGGGATCGATGATACGCGAAGTGATTAGGACCTGTCGTCCGGTCTTAACGCCCCACCGATGCTGCCCCCCCCCCCCACCCCACCCCTTGATGTTCCCGCCGCGGGAGGGGCTAGCATTGAAAGCGAAGAGCCCAATTCAGATGCCCTTGGGGCAATCGAGACAAAATTGCCCGATAACAAACAGGACAGCGGTCAAATTCCTGCAGGCTCGATGGCCGTTAAGGTCGCCTTCCACACGTCAGAAGAGCGAAAGAAAAACAGCCAGGCAGTAGTCAAAAGTGAGGCAGGTTTCCGAGAAATGCGATACTCGGCTGAAGAAAGTATCCTGGGTGGAACTCCCCGCAGCGATATCACAGACAGTGGTCGCGCACTCCGACGATCTAGCTGCTAAGGTTCACTGTACCCCAATTGAGACCCGGTACGAGGACGCGAGTCCAGAAATGATGGAACTTAATACGACCTTTCCAAAAGTGTGGCCTCAAGCAAGCTCCGAAAAAGAGAATTTCGTTCAGCATGAAATGGTCAGTGACGACAGACGCCCGATTGCCTATCTAGTGGCATAAGGAAATCTAATGTTGCCGCAACGGCGCACTGTGTTGGCATGTGACATGAAGTGCCCTGTAGTATTACTGAAGGCAGAAGCGTTCCATCCGAGGCAGAGGACGGAAGTAGGCCAGTTGCTCCGACCGGAGAGAGTGCCACACAGTTGTCGAACGCACTCAATGGGTGTTCGATCATGTCATTCGAGGCCAGGGCAGTGCGCGGCGACTTGCCGCAAGGCAAAGTCAAGTCGAGCGAGATCAAAAGTAGTAAAACCAGCCGCACTAATCTGGTTAGACAGTGCAAAAGTAATGCTCCGTACTCGTCACAAGGATCATTGTCGAGGCAAGGGGCGAGCGCGTGCCCTCAAGAGCGTTTGCATGGTCAGGTGTATCGACCTCTCAAGGGCCCGGACAATTCTGATCCTTGAGAGCACCAGCTGCTGAGTTGTCTCCCTGTTGTGGCCCCCGGTCCAATGAACTCCGTGATCGTTCAAGCGTTAATCATGTTTACTGAGACACGCGGTGGCTCGGACGAACACATGGGCGGTCAGCACGACTGAGGAGGCTCACGTGGGCACTCACGGACCTGACATGAGTGCTAGTGAAACGCTCCAGTTGCAAGTGTGTGTGTGCGTGTGAGTGCGTGTGTGAGTGTGTTTCGGGAGCAAGGCGAGGCTGTGCGTGCAGATGCGAACTAGTCGCAGTGCGACAACTTGGACTTTGTCAATGCTCTCATCATGTATGCAAAAGCGTGTTTTTATTGTTTGCATTTTTGCTTGTTTTGTTGGTGCCCGTACTGCACCACAGACACATTCCTGCAGTACGTACGTCGCCCTCAGGGGGATTTCGTCAACTGGACCCTTCCTTTCTTGGTTATAATTCTACAGGGGCCATTTGGGCCCCTGATAGAATCTTGAGAATTAAGGGTGTGCACGTGATCGATGATGCTCAGGATCATTAGGACCAGTCGCCCGAGTCCTGGCGTCCCACCGATGCAGCCCCCTTTCATGCCCCACCCCTCCACCCCCCACCCCCCAACCCGGAGACAGGCGGCGCGGGACGCGCTCAAAAGAAGCGCCCGTCGTAGGGCGCATTCACACTTGTCCAAAAATCCGGCGAGCGAAGCGGATTCGCTCGCCGGGAAAACTAGGACCTGTTCTCACCTGTTGACGCCCGGGCGAGGCGGAACCGCCGCGCCACTGCTGTTTCTCGCTTTTCCACACACTTCCCGGCCACCACGTCCACCGCTCGCGGCTTACACAGATATGGATTAGAAAAGAGCATAAATCGATGCTGTCTGTGTACCATTGTTTTATTTATTTATTTATTTATTTATTTATTTATTTATTTATTTATTTATTTATTTATTTATTCATACTGCCGGCACAGGCCAAGGCAGGAGTTGCAGTTTTACGAAGTACACATCTTGTTAGGAACCTTTGCATGTAAAATACAATCAAAAACAGAGAAAGAAACTTTGAACATTAGGAATTTTGGCACCATAACCGTATGCACGCTTCGTACGTAAACGCAAGCACATTCCCAATTGCAAACAGACTCGCAAGGAAACGCCAGCCTAGTGGCGCCATCTGCTTGTCAGGACGGGAACTAGTAATGTCAACAAAACCGGCGCTCCTCGTAGGCCTAGTAGCGGCAGAATCGTCACTCAAAATAAAAAATAAAGGCAAATTCATCGCTTATAGTTTTGCTTATAGGTGAGGTGAGACGAAGCGATGTACCGCGTGTCCGATTTATGGCCAGTGAACGCGCTCAACAAGGCCGCAACAACGACGAATTCATTCGGAGGCGAGGGACCCCTGCGTCCGAAGGGCGCCGCTATGTTTTTCGCCGCGGCAGCGAACGCGGAAAATTTGTGGTCCAGCCCGATCGCCCTCGCCGCGCCGCTATCCGCCTCGACCGGCGTCAAAAGCGGCCAAATCCGCTTCGCTCGCCGGATTTTTGGACAAGTGTGAACGGGCCCTTAAGGGCCGTTGTACGATCGTTTTGGAGCGCCTTCCGCCTCGTCCGTTTCGCGAGCGGAGCTGGCGGATCCGCCTCGTTCGGCGAACGGATGGAAAGTTGGTGAACTTCAACTTTCTGGCGGACGAGCGCATCCGGCCGGGGACCGGATTGCAGCTATTGGCTGCTTTTCCCCGTGACGTCAGTGACGTCCGAGGCCCCTCCTCCCTCCGCCTCGGTTCTGCTCTGCCCCGGCCTGCCGGGGCAAAATGGCCATCCGTCGACTAGAACTGGGGAGCGCGGCCTGGGCAGTGCAGCGATGGTGGTGGTGGTGGTGGTTGTTGCTATGAAGGGGGGGAGGGGGATCTGGTCTCGACGCATGTCGTTCCCTTTGGGCATCACTCTTGGGGAGCGGAGGGGGGGGGGGGGCGCCGCCTATGCATCTCGGTCCCTCGCGAGCACGCGAGGGAGAGAACGCAGCTTCTGCATTTCTTTTCCCAGCGCGAACTTGAAAAAAAGAAAAGGGAAAAAAAGGAGAGAAAAAGTAAAGGGAATGTGGAATTCAAAGTGAATACCTTTTCTGTTTTGGGGCGGTCATTTTCGCAAAATACTTAATTTTGTAGGTGTGGCTGAGCAGGTCGGTGCACGCAACTCTGTTGGCGAAATAGTTGGCATTTCGTTTCGTTCTTCGCTGCATAAGAATTGCAATATTTTTTATTTCAGCATAAAATGAAGTGCCCATAAGGCGATACGCGAGGCTGAAGAGAAAAACTAAAAACACTCACGAAATGCGCCTAGCAGCTGCTCGCTTATGGCTAACGGAAAAATGATCTAAAGTTAATCTACCACTGAGATAAACGGCTGGTGTTTTTATTTTAATGCCGATCACAGCGTACGCGTATCCCCAAAACGATGAATGTGCAGAGCCGTCGCTGATATGCAAATGCTCATTCAAGTGCAAGCAGACATTTCGACTACTTTTACTTTTAGTAATTGTTTAGATGTAGTTAAGTAACTTCGGAAATTAAGCCGGGCATCACACGCCGGAACAATAAGCCGATCATTGCCCTTGTCTCACATGCGTCTGCATAACGCAGCTGTTGATGTCAGTCTCCAAAACAATATTTCGCATTCCCGGACTGGACTGGCGCAGGGCTTTACTGGCAAAAAAAGTGTTTCGTTTCTAACGAGGAGGGGTGCATAGACACATTTTTTCTTATATTGGAATATTTGGCTATAACAATCACGCATATACAGGCTTGCTATTAACGTTTTGGTATCGTCAACTGGCCGATGCGAGCGATGGAAAACTTACAAGACACTGAAGGGATAGACCATCACCTTCAACATTTCCATTAGAGTACCGTGCATTTTACCAATATTAATTTTTCCCCAAGAATACAGGACATGTCCGGAATATCTATAATTCTAATGGCAGCTCATGGCCATTGCTGTTCATAGAAATATTGTGGCAGCCCTCGACGCAACAATACGTTTCTGCACTCTTTGAACGTCGCGGAATTCCAGCCCTGATGCACAACGAGCCGGCAAACTTTTTTGTTGTGTGTGTGTGTGTGTGCGTGCACTTGCGAGCAGGAATGCACCTTGCTACATTTCTGCTGGGGACATGTCGTTTGACCCTTCAGTGGCCCCAAGAAAAAAAAAGTGTGCCCCTGAGAACCGACCTGCGGAATCTTTCCCACGTTCTTAAGAGGAGGAGGGCGGGGGGTGCATGGCCTTCTGCTTTGGGTGGACACGTGCAGCTTGGGGCGAAGTAGCCGCAGACCTCCGAATTCTCGTCGCACATTCCCACGGTGCCTCCGCGTGCTATGTGCTGCAGGTGTCATTTTTCGGATCTGTGCCTCGCATTGAATTGCGAGCGTCCCAAGTCGGAATGAACGCTCTGGGCACCGAGGACAAGGCTCATCCAGTCGCTCGACAATAGTCTATGAGCTATTAATTTCTGACTGTTTGCTCTTTTCTAAGTTATGTAAATAAGTTTCTTCAAACTGCCAGTAAACCCACGTGTTTTGCGTTTTCCCAAACCTTCAAGTTCAATCTTTCCTCAGCCCGACCCGGTTTCGAGAGAGCCCCTGCACCATGACAACATGCACACAATGAAAGAGAGAGTGCAGGGACTCCGGAACTTTTCTTTGGTATGGGGGGAGGGGGGAGACTTCCAGCTTATTTTGTTATTTATTTAATGCTCATTTACATGAGTTTTATATTTTTTATTTTTATTATTTTCCAATGTTGAAAGGTTGATGAAAACTGTCACGTTGGGGTGACGCCACTCCAGCAGTAACGAAAGCCACGAAAAGGATTCCAAAAGGAACTGTCCTGAATGTCTCTGGGCGGTCATCGAACTGATTGCCTGCAGTTCTTGGCCGCGCTTAATTCAAAGCTGGCGAGGAACCTTCGAGACAAAGAACCAACAGCAACTACAACAACCTGGAAAAATGTGGAAGCATTTGCACGTGGCCACGATCAATGGAAATTAGTGTGCCGGCGGTTTTGAATGCGACCGATTAAATGGTGCAAAGATTCGTGGCAATCTAAAACGAACTGAAATGCGCATCTTTATAGATGTGCGCGTGAGGAGTGTTCAATTGATGAAAAACAGTTTGTACATAGTTTGCTTAAATTCTGGTCACCATGATCATGTACACGGGTCAGACAGTGGACTTCTAATGGAGCATGACTGGTTTAGGTTACTTGTGTACGAAATGCTTTACAACTGGCAGCTCAGCCCCACTGTGCTTTGCATTAAAATAGTCCTAGAACTGAAGTGTTTCAATTCTCAGCAATCTGATCCAAGTGCAAGCAACTGGAGACTGGGTGGGGGGCGCTGCCCCCTCTAGAAAAATGTCGGTGTGGCCTCCCCCTTGGGATACGGGAGCCCGTTTCGGCGCGTGGAGCGATGCTGGCGGTGCGCTCGCGCCGGCTAGGTTGCCACCAGCCGGAGAAGGCTATTGGACAGACGGATATGCCCGGCGCGCCAATCGGCATGCTGGGACCATCCGCCTGGCTCGCAAGCGCCAAAGTGATCGTACAACACCTTTCCGCCTCACGTCCGCCTGGCGGCCGAAAACTGGCGGACCGCTCCCGAAACGGACGAGGCGGAAGGCGCTCCAAAACGATCGTACAACGGCCCTAAGGCTACATTCTCACAGCTGGTTTTTCGCTTCCTCCGTCACCTCTGTCGCCGCCGGAGCCGAGGGAAGGGGACGAGTTTGGACCGGCTTCCCCACCAAATCGGGCGGCCGCTGGGCCCTGCTGTACGTTTCCGTCGAGCGGCGGCGATGGAGCCCCGCCCCACAAAAAACGTGCCAGTCACAGCGCGAGCTCGCCTCACGTGACCCACGGCTTGCTTGATGCGAGCGAGAGATGGCGCTGGCGAGTGTCGCCGCTTCGGCGGCGGCGATGCGTGGGTGCGCGGCTCCCAGTACCCGGCAAAGCAAGCCATCGCCTCAGGCCGGGCTGCCAGCATCATGCGCCGCCGGGACATGAACGTTTGGGTGCAGTGGGGCGGTGCGGTCGCCCAAGGACCTGCGCGTCCTAAACTCCCCGGTGTCTAATACAGTTTCCACCACCACCACCGGGCACAAGAAAAGAAGTCCTCCCCCCCCCCTTTTTTTTCGTTTCTCCGTCGTTAGATGCACGTGTCTTGCGCCCCGAAAAGCACCCGCTGTCAAGGAACAGAGAGCGGATGACGGTTTTATTTCATTTGTCAATATACGAGGCGTTCCAGGTAAACGAGTCTCCGATGGGTTTAGTGTTTGCATTGGGCGCGGGATATACGATAAGCGAATTTGCATCTGTTGCGCTCAAGTAGCAGCACTGTTGTGTATTTGGATTTCTCGCGCTACCGGTCAACGCTCGCTTGCGCGTTGACCGGCCAAGACAGAGACAGAGCTGGAAGGAAGGAGTGGGGACGTTTTTCCCGGAACCCCACAGAGTTCCCTACCTAGTTCTGAGGGGTCCTCACCGCCGGGCGAGACGGGTCTGGACGCTCGCGAGATGCTGAGAACAAACAAGCGTAGCGTAGGGTTAGGTGCGGGCGCGGCGAGCAGACGCCGCGGCTGAGCCGCTGCGGCGCCGAAGCCCGAGGACGGGGCATACCAATGGCTCTCGAGAAGTGGGCCGGGTTAACGAAACGTAGGTGTACTTACAAAAGGGATGCTAAGGGCCGTTGTACGATCGTTTCGGAGCGCCTTCCGCCTCGTCCGCTTCGGGAGTGGTCCGCCAGTTTTCGGCCGCCAGGCGGACGTGAGGCGGAAAGGTGTTGTACGATCACTTTGGCGCTTGCGAGCGAGGCGGATGGTCCCAGCATGCCGATTGGCGCGCCGGGCATATCCGTCTGTCCAATAGCCTTCTCCGGCTGGTGGCAACCTAGCCGGCGCGAGCGCACCGCCAGCATCGCTCCACGCGCCGAAACGGGCTCCCGCATCCCAAGGGGCAGATCGGTATGCGCCCGACTACCTTCTCCCTTGCCTCCTTTCCTGCCCCCCTCTCCAAACCCCGATATCCCTGCACACTGCGCTTCCACCCCCCCCCTTTCCTACCTACTTCCCGTACGAGCGCCCCCCCCCCCCCCCAAATAATAACCTCTTTTCATGGTCACGTGGTACTTTTTTCCGTTTTTTTCCAAGACGCACAAGACTGGCGACGCTGCTGTTGTCGCAGCAGAAAACACTGCGACGGCCGTGCAGCCAAGATCGTGTCAAGTCGCACACGCAGCAGTTTGCTATGTAGCAGAAACAACGTCGTGGGCTCGCCTCGGTCCCGATCACTGCAGCCATCGCAACGGAAGCGACCAGCTGCACAGCTCCAAGTTCATTTCAACATTCGGAAAACGGCGGGCGTCGCGAGTTTTTCGCAGATGAACATATCGCTGACTTGACGGGAAAGCACTCGCACCGACCATAATCACTTTCACTACGCGGACACTTGTCGCTATGCTGTGAAACTTGCGCACGCACAGGAAAATAACTCGCAGCAGAAATTCAAAACGCTTGCCACAACCACAAACAGCTCGAAATAAACACTTCGTGACACCGCCATTGCACAGGTCTTGCGTCGGTTTGCAGAGCCGCAGCAGGAATTACAAACGCATGCAAAAACCAAAAACAGCTCGAAATAAACGCTTCGTGACACCGCCACTGCACAGGTTTGCATCGGTTTGAAGAGGCGCTCTGTCAACTCCGTCAACGTAGATGATTACAGAATTCAACTAGTGGAACTATCGCTCGCCACTGCTGAACGCGGCGAAGTTTGCAGTCGCTCTGAACACTGGTAATATGAAGATGTGGCCAATATAACACGCTTCGCGACATCGCTGCCACTGCCCAGGCCGCGCTCCCCAGTTCAGTCGACGGATGGCCATCTTGCCGGGGCAGAGCAGAACCGAGGCGGAGGGAGGAGGGGCTCGGACGTCACTGACGTCACGGGAAAAGCAGCCAATAGCTGCAATCCGGTCCCCGGCCGGATGCGCTCGTCCGCCAGAAAGTTGAAGTTCACCAACTTTCCATCCGTTCGCCGAACGAGGCGGATCCGCCAGCTCCGCTCGCGAAGCGGACGAGGCGGAAGGCGCTCCGAAACGATCGTACAACGGCCCTAACGCACATTCAGAGACAGAAACGACAGGCTGTCTCCGCTTTCCAGATTTTGGGGGGACGCCTGTCAACAGTCGGCACGAAGACGAGTAGTTGCTAGCGGCTGTAGCGGCTCGTTTGAGATCGATAATTGCCGTAATGCTGTGAGCCGCCAGGTCACGGGTTCTCAGGAAGCCGGCGACACGTGAGAGTATCTTTGATGTATTTTTGTGTGTTTCTCTTTTCACTTGGTAAGGGAGAGAGTTTGAGTAATACTGTGGAAGTATGGGGCGTGGCACGTAAACCTAGTGGGCCAATCATTTCGAGGGCCTGTTCCCGGAATGCCATTTTTTAAAAGCAAATTTGATGTTCTTATCGTGCTGAGTATTTTAGAAACAGGGGTTTGAACCTTGCGGAACCTGGAAGGCATGCCATGCAGTTTGTATACAAATCATGTGTTAGTGTGTTGTGATTGTGTGGTGCCAAATGTGGGACAGGCTCCTAGGTTTCAAAACCGGGCTCCGGAGCCTGGAAAATGGTTTGAGCTAGATTTCGATCCCTTGCATCTTCGGCGACGCCAAGGAGGGAAGATTTTCCCTCAGCCAGTTCCACGTAATCACCCGCCGTTTATTCTGTTGTAATTATGTGAATTCCTGTATAAAGATTCAGTTTGCCTTCCTTCAGTCAAGTGTTGCCTGATCTCGTCTGTTATAACGCCTCGGACGGTGGGGCACCTGTTGTGGAGCCTAAAGAACGAACCTTAACTTAGACAAAAACTAAAAAAAAACACGGCCCGTGGACTATGGCGAACAGAGGGAGTTCGGGACGGTAACGAAGTGGGAGACGGCAAGCCTGTTACCAGGTTTAAACCGAAGAGAAGGGGATGGCTGATGAAAAGAACAACCATTCAGGTGAAGAAGACAAATAGGAGGATAAAAGTGACGGGGCAGATAAGATAAAGAGCAGAAAAACAAACTCAAATAAAACAATGCAAAGACAGTAAAGAGGGTCATTGAACGCGAGATGAAAACAACGAAGTAATAAGAAAGCGTATCATAGGAATAACATTGGAAGAAGTACGGAAAGCTGAGCAAGTTGGTTACTACTATCCATGGTAAAACAGCGCGCAAAAACACGAGGACGGAACAAACACGACGACGCGAGCGCTGTGTCGAAGGCCGCCACCAACCCGCCGAGCTGACGGCTTTTAGCCGCTTCCTGCGATGAAAGCTGGGTCGAAACCCCGTTTACTTGTTGCTAGCTTTTAGGGCCTCATTGCTTCAATTAGCCTATACTGGTAAAATATTCTCCAAACTGTTTTGCTTGCCTAATTCTCGAACGTTAGCATAAAGAACAATCTAGCAAGCCCTGACAAACCATTCCTGTATTGATAACAGAGTTCATTACCCCCTACATATTTTCGATTTCGTTCACATTGGCCAGAATAATGTGACTGCAGTGTGCGCAGCGCTTTAATAGTAGCTTGCTATATTCGTATATATATGTTTTGGTGCTTTACGCGTGGTTTTTCGCTGTAAAATTGTGGAATTGCACAAAGTTATTCAACTGACTTCTAACTTTTGCCACCGCTTGCGAGATCGCACGTTTGTTTTGCGATAATAGTCAAGCAAAGCAACGCGCAAGCAGTCTACAGACGACTTTCACCCCACCTTCGGCATCTCCTTTGGACACCGCCACCGCCGTTTTTTTTGTTTTTTTTTCACGCGGGAGAAACGTGGGAGGAACGAGCACCCGCCCTCACTGGTTTGCCAGTCTCCGACGCCTATTTCGATTAGAACACCGCGCCGCTCCGTTGCTGCCGCGGTTTTCAGCTCCGTCGTCGCCGCGCCGTAGAGGAGGCCGACTGTGAGAAGGGCAGCGGCGGCCGCGGGCTTTGTTCTCACCTTCCTGGCCTGTTTCGCGCCGGACGCTCCCCAGACAGACATCAGACGCGACGCGACGTGACCTTACGACGAAAGTCTTGTTTGGAAGATGTTGAAAAATGACAGTCTTGTCAAGGAGGGGGGCAATAAAAAAGACGAATGGGCAGCGACGGCCAGGTTGGAGATAACCCCACCGAACGGGTATCAATGAGGCGCCAGCTAGCTGGTAGGCCCGGCGGAAAGCTAATCCGCCTATTCTCACAAGAACATTAAGCCACCTGGGAAACTCAGCACCGAGCTTGAAGCCGCTCACAGAGGGAGCGCCCCGCTGGAGCCCGATGACAGCTCTAATTACGGGATGGCGCCAAGGTTGCCGGGCCTCGACGAAACCGATTGCACGTGCTGGCACGATTGTGTTTGTTCTTGCTTCCCGTTTTCTGCAGGAGAGAGTGTTTTGGTTATACTGAAGCCTGCCAGGCGGGGCAGGGAAACCAGTAGACCAAGCGTTGTGCCGCATTCTAAGAAAATGGGTTTTTCTGAGTTCCCGGGTTCGAACCCGACCGCGGCGGCTGCGTTTTTATGGAGGAAAAACGCTAAGGCGCCCGTGTACTGTGCGATGTCAGCGCACGTTAAAGATCCCCAGGTGGTCGAAATTATTCCGGAGCCCTCCCCTACGGCACCTCTCACTTCCTTTCTTCTTTCACTCCCTCCTTTATTCCTTCCCTTACGGCGCGGTTCAGATGTCCAACGATATATGAGACAGATACTGCGCCATTTCCTTTCCCCTAAAACCAATTATAATAATTATTTTTTTTTCCGAAGTGAATTTGATGTCCTATTTTGACCTGTTTACTTAAGGGAGAGGGTTACATACCTTACGGAAATTGGAGGCGGGCCATACAAACGTGTGACCAATCATGTTAATAGTTTGGCATTATTGGATGCTACTGAATGTGGGCCGGGCCTTAAGGTCTTTAAAACCGGGCACCGGAACCGGGAAAAAGCGTTCTGGGCTATGGTCAGATGTAATGCGTCTTCGACTATGCCGAGTAGGGGCCTCCCCTAGCGGTAGTCAGTTCCACCCTGTGTTCTTTAACCTTTTTGCCCCTTTAAATTGTCTCTTGCGCATCAGGTTGTGTATAATGTAAATTTTTGTACATAAAACTTCAAGTCGTACTCCCTTTACACCTGCATCTTAATCCGTCGCAAGACCGTCTCTGACGGAGAACCCCTGGTGCGAAGAAGCCTTCAGTCAGCCAAACCAACCAACCGTCTCTGGCTGTAGGCACCAATGGTGTGTAGAAGATAAAGAACTAAGTAGGCCAGCACCGACCTACAACTTTACTGCTGGTTCGCGCTGATATTAGGCCGTGGCAGATATAATGTGCCACTGTACAGCATCGCTATAAAGTAACACCTTGCTAGTTTTTGTCTAGCCGGATGTTTAGGCTGGGGGTGATTTCGAAAACTGCCAGCACTCATCGTCATTGTCAACGACGTCCGCCTGTGACGGGCACGTGCGGTGATCTTGTGCCACAGCTCTGAGGCGAATATCAATATCGTGAATATCGCACATATTGGAGACGTAATGTCCTGAATTTATTTTGAAATTTCACTTATTTACTTCCCATCAATGACGTGAGCAGCGGGTGAACCTAAATAGACGACACGCGTCTGAAGAAAGTACGAAGAGCGCAACGATAAGGATACACAGAACGGAATATTCGGTCTATATTCGCAGCTTAGGCTCACAATTCTATGCTAACTATTGTCATTTCAAATAAGCCAAATACAGATTTCCCTCATTGGTAACATTCGCTTCAAAAGCGAATAAATAAATGCTTCGCGCACCTAAAGGTCGCTTGAGCTGGTTTGGACTACTGATATGAACAATGCAGTAGCGTAGGTAAGATCTCTATAAACGCCTCCGCAAAATATTAGACCTATGCGTGCTCCGAAACGGAAAGCAATCTGAAAAAAAAAAACTGCTCCCGGTCTCTCTCGAACGAGTCACCTCCTCTAACATCCCGCTGGAATCTCTATAGCATGCCTATGACGCAAAAAGTAAGTGACAATTTTTCTGGTCTTTCGTTGTGATTCATGAACGAATTGCTGGTGACTTGTCTTCTGCTAGTCGCTGTCGCTTTTTTACCCCATGTCTCAGTACAAATAATTGACAATGGGCAATTTAATGTGATGCGCCAAATACGTGATAGCATCCAGCTTTGACTTCTCTGCGTGGCTGTTGCTCAGTGGTGTCTTGTTCCTCACGTAGGTGTTGGTGCTATTGTTCAAACCGGTGCTGACACTGTCGCCGAACGCGTTGGGCTGCTGCAGAGTCTTGAATATTGCCAGGAGAATCGGATGGCAGCACTCGCCTCTACGCTTTGAAAGCAGGAGCACAATTAAGCTGGCGCGACACGGCAGCTTTGAGGCACGCGGCGATCAGGGCGCATCATGCAAGTATGACTAGCCCTCCCCGCCTCAGCGAATATCTGCGTTGATGTCCCGGCACCTGTCAGCCGGAGCTTTTCCGTTCTGAGCGTCGCGCGGGCCGACTGGGGCACTGGAAAGGTGTAGAAACTAGTATAAACTACAGACAACAAATGACAGCGCCTTTGGCGAAAGGGCTGAATAATGCTGCTGCATTAAAAAAAAACGTGCGTTTCAGTTCTTGCCTGTCTGCATTCTGGGTGCCGTGCCGTTTTTTACGAATCTACTTCATGCCCTTTCTTCTTCTCTAGCGCTCTCTCACGTGCACCGCCTCCACAGAAGGGCGCTCACATGTGCCGTGCCCTTCATTTCAGTGTTGATAATCGCGTGTTACGGATCGTGCGATGCACCGAAATTTTACGTCTAGGGACGACAGGTGCATACTGCCAGTCACTTAAAGTGCCACCGCAAAAATGCCAGGTGGAAAGATAAAGAAAAACTACAGGGAATGTTTACGACATTCGAATCTGAGCGAAAGCACGGATTATTGCTGCGTAGAAGACAGCGGTGAGCAGGCAGTGCCGCGGGACGGAGCAGGTGGAAGTCGATGAAGACGACGCTCTCCCGTGCACAGCGCGAGAGTGTGATGCAGTTCAACACGAAGCGTGTTTTTTAACACGAAGTGTTTAACAACTCGGCTATAAACATCAGTCTCGATCTCCTGAGTGCGTTCTGCATTTCCCGTTTCATTTCGTTGTTCCTTTTTGTTTACTTCTTCCATCCTTACCATTCATTTTAATTTCGTCCAGGAATTATTTACCTCAAAAACTCTCTCTGCCCCCCAATTCTTGGTCAATCCCTCTGTGTGGGCATGTGCCGTAGTATGTGGATAACACAAACAACAACGAAGCGTGTTGGCTGCGGCCCTAGGGGTCTCGCTGAGCTGCCCTTAAGGATATCTGCTCGCGCCGCCGCGGGGTCGACTCCCGGTAATGGATATTTATGCAGCCTTTTTTCCTCTTTTTCATGGTTTGAGCTCTAACTTATCAGAACGTGTAAACTAGGCACGCGGTGATCGAAGCACAAGGTGCCGTAGTGAAGCTTTCGCATGAAAACAGATGCCGAAAACGTGAGGCGAAGACGAAAGCGTCTGACGCCTGCCTCGGCTACCTCTCACATGAAACCGCATTTCGCAGCTAGCCCGAGCAGGTATCGTGCAGGTAGTTTCCGGTACATTCCATTAGATTATTGACTGTGCGCTGCTTGCACCTAAAACAAGTATTGATTGCGGTATGCTGTGGCGTTTCTGCTTGCAATTCGCGAGCACAAAATAACTGGATACGTAATGCAAGACGGCGCTCGGAGAGAACCAAGTGAATGCGGGAAGGAAGCAAATGGTCTTGCAGTTCGTGTCCCTTTCTATTCGCAATTTTTTATGGGTACAAATTCGTGTTAAGTGCGCCATGTCATTTGAAGAATTTTATGCGCGGCAGTCTGGAGTATTTAGGCCAACCGTCTGCTAATCTGAGAGATTCAGAGGTCCTTAGTGAAATCTTTGGAGTCTTTTTTTTTCTGTGTACCGGTTCTTTGTACCGGCGCCTGTCGACTCGCTTGCCGGCCTGTCAGCTGCACCATACCAATCGGCGCTATTCGCACAGACAAAAAATTTATAACGTGAGAAAATTGCTCCTCACCTCTCGCTCCTGCTAGCCCACTCCGGATCGTCTCCATTCCTGGCGCCAGACCTTCGCCATGTCATCAGCGAGCAAGTGGCTGAGGCCCTTCCACCGCTCCATTTGCCCGCACCAGCACAGCCACCTGCACCTGTCGCTGCACTCCTGACCTACGCTGTCGCCGTCGAACGGCCGAGTCCACCTAACTACCGCCCGACTACGCAACGCCTCCAACGTCTGTTTCTGAAGCGCCGACACCTTTTTTCCTACCGATTTTAAAATTCTGCAATCCCTGGTGAACAAGTGACAATCCCCCATCTGTTAATCTTGCGAATTGCCTGGTCATGTGGCCCGCCTTTGCCGTCGCGATGTGCCGGGATCCTCGCTGCCACCGGGAATTGACGGCTACTCGCCTCCTTCAATTGAGCACTCAGCGCCAGCCGAGCCGCCACCGAATCGCCCTTTTCACCAGAACGCACCGCCTACTCCACCCAGCGCTCATTATACCCACGTCGCCGCTCTCTTTCTCCCATGCGCCGTGACCACACTTGCGGAAGAGGAAAATTTGATGCCGCAGTTCCTGAGGCAAGAACTGCATGCGCCGCCAGCGAAATGTCAAAGGCCTCATTTATCTCCCGCATTTCTGATCGACGTTCTTGTAGTGGGTGTTTTCATTATGGCGCTCGTAGACACCGCTGCTGCCGTTTCTGCCGTGGCCGCAACCTTTTGCCCCTCCTTGCAAGAAATGACGAAAGCACTGCATGGATTCTCGGTGCGCAGCGCAAGCGCGCAGCGTGTTGCGACGTTAGCGATGCATGTGGAAGGGTCGCGTCGTTTTTCAGGACATTCTGCACGTAATTGAATTCGTCGTTTGCCACACCTGTTCCCACGACATCATTTTGGGCTGGTACTGCTTGTTACGCTATAACGCAGTCATCGATAGTGCTCGTGCTCAAATGAATTTTTTTGCGCTTATGAATAGCTCGTCGGCCGCTGCCCTTTTTGCTGCTTCTCCCAAGGCCGTAGCTGCCGAATACGATGACAAGCCTGCCTTCTGTTCCGTTGTTGTGCCCATCGCTTGTGACTTCATTCGTGACGGGAACGCAATTTTTACTCTATAGCACATATTTCTCCGCCGCAACTAGCTGTCCCTACATCATGCCGTAGTCACCTTATCGGCTGGCCTTACTGCGTTGTTCGTGATCAGTCTTTTTGCGTATATATAAGCTATGCTTCGCAGTGAGTGCCTCGGCACCATCCAGATCATTGATTTTATTATCTATCATTATGAGACTGGCGATTTGCCATCCATCCACGTAGATGCCCTCAGCCCGCCGGTTACTGCAGACGGCACTCCGCCTCCAGACGTTTTCCTTCGCTCCATCGACCCAACCCTTCCTGCGCTACAACGCACAGAGCTTCTTGCGCTGCTTCATCAGTTTCGTTCCTCCTTGGATTCCCGCCAACCACTCTGAATCACACGTGGACTGTCACCCACCACATCGATACCGGTGGCCTTACTCCTGTGCGTAAGCGCCCGTATCTTCGCCACATAAAGCCAAGTCATTCAAGATCAGGCTTACGACGTCGTGATCTTTTAGCCCGACTTTGAGACTCATCGGTTCCTTCTCAAGCACGTCCTGACCTAGCTTAGGGACGCTGGCCTGCAGCTCAATTTAAAAAACTTGTTTCGCTGCTCGCGAATTGATAATTTCAAGCCGCGTTGTGCCAAAGGAGGGTCTCTGTCCTGACACCACCACACTTCTTGCTGTGACTACATTTTGAAAAACTACTTCAATTTAGCAACTTCGAAGCTTCTAGGCCTATGTTCCTATTTTCGACGTTTTATTCGCAACTTTTCTGTCATTCTAGCCCATTTAAATAAGATTTTAGGCAGCATCGTGTATATCTCGAGCCGGTCACCAGCATGCGACGACGCCTACAAAACCTTGCGCAGTGTCCTCATGGCACCACCAGATTGTGCCACTTCAACCCGTAAGCACCAACCAAAGTACAAACGGATGCCAGGGGTATTGGCCTCGGTACTGTGCTTGCCCAGCGCAAGTCTTGATTCGACGATTATGTAGTTGCTTACCTCAACCGAACCCTCACAAAAGCCGAATCCAACTACTCCATGACGGAAACAAGTGCTTGGCCAACGAACTCTTCATGTGCTGACAAAGAATTCAACAACTCGGCGGTGCTGATAACAAGAAATGTGCTCGACAGCCGTCACAGAATAGAACAGGCTCCTGTATTGGCCACGCGTAATTTAAAGCTCATTGAGAACTTTCGAGATAAGCACCGAAAAACACATAGTACAATCTCGAATAACGTAGAAGCAGTTGTGTGCGGCTGCACTTATTGCAGGTAAATGCGCTTCCTGTCGCGTCGCAATGTAGAAGCCGCGTGCTAGCGCCTTTGAACCTCAACAAACAAACGTTACATACTTCCCGCCATTATTGTGCTTATACCGCAGCACGCCATCACTGGGTGATTTTACTAGTCCCTAGAATAGGAACTGGTGAAGTCATTTTATTCATTACACTGCTCAACGATCGCTGCCTTCTTTCATACATCGTATGAGTACACTCAATCTGAATCGGACACAACGTTTCGCGCAGGATCTTTAAGTATAAAATGGGCGTATAGAATCTCGCAATGAAAATAAAGAAGACGAATTTTAACGCGATAGCATTAAGGAGCTCGTGTCGCAGAATATCCGACGTCGTAGTCGGCGTCGTTGACTGCGAGCAAAAAATCCACGAAAAAGCCCCAGAGCAGCCACCAAGGAGGCAGGTAGGCAACCTATGCAGGTAACCTTGTGGCGTCATCACAACCTGCCCACCGTTTTCAGAGCAAACTGCGCACCGTGGCACGTGGAGTTTAAATTAACGATTGTTTGAGAGAGGTTTCTTGGAAAAAGCAACTGGCCGGGCCAAGGCATTCACAGTCGATCCTATGCACGGCACCTTGATGCTCAGCCGCACAGCCCATCGAACGACAACAGCATACCATCCCCGGACAAATGGGCTTACGGAACGCCTCAACAAGACGCTAGCGGATATGATTTTTATGTATATGGATGCGGAACTCAAAACGTGAGACCAGATACACGCGTACATCACCTTCAGGCGTGACACCGTGACTCAGGAAACGACCCACTTTACAGAATGCGGATGATGCGATAATCCCTTGCGTGAATGACGACATTGCACCAGACGCAGGCACCTTCATTGAACAAGCAGCGAAAACCCGTCAGCTTTCTTGTTCGCACATCAAGAATGAGCAAAATGCGGACTCCCGACATCAAAACCTCGGCTACAGGGAAGTGGAATATAACCCAGGGGACCACGTATGGGTGTGAATCCTTGCCGCCAAGAACGGTTGCGCAAAAGTTTTCTGCAACGCCATTTTCCGGAAAAGGCCGCGTCGGCCAACGCAACTTACAAAATCACTGCTGATGGAACTTTGGCCGTCGTCCTTCGGCGGCCACGAATTGATATTGTACGAGTGATCCACATCAAGAGGCAGTTTTTCGTGTGACTGCAGCGCTTTTCACACTGTAGACTAAACAGCCCTCTCGCCTTCTGCATGTTATTGTTACCTTTTTTTTCTCGGCTTCCTGTCCTTGCAGAAGTAATTGCTTTGCAGATATACTTGCTGTTGGGCTAGTTGGTTCATCATAAAGTTCCTCTCCTTGTAGACTGCATGTCGCAGGTTTCCGTTGTAATTTTCCTGGCTGCTTTTCCTTTCTGATTTTCTTCTTCTTTTGTACATACTAGGTTCCGCATCGTGACGAGGCTTTTCTATCACGGGGGCACTAATGGCCACGCGCCTCACCCGCCCCACCTCCGGGCTGAGCCGCAATGACGACGAATCGGACACAGTCGCCTGGGGAGCGCTCGGGCTAGGTTAGACTTTCGGGTTTAAACTTGGCCGCTCTGAGTTCTCCCTCTGCGTCTGTGGCCGCCCTCCCCTAGTTCGCGACAATACGGAACATATATTAATTTATGTATTCATGCTTAACGAGCGCAAAAAAGACGAAGACGGCAGAGAAGAAGATGTGAACACGACTTGAGGAGAAGAAGAAGAAGAAGAAGAACACGACATAAGCGCTGATATGCTACTGAACGATTGTTCGACAAAAACAGCATTACATGCGCAAAAAAGAAAGAAATACGAAGAAAACCGACATAAATTCATTAAAGCCGCACCAGGGTTCCTAATCAATTCATTTCATTTCAATTCTTTATTTCCTATGTACACATGGAGAGGGTCGAGGGAAAAAAAATGCCAGTAAGATGTGGCTTGACGTACCCCTCGGCCCCTACACACAGGGCCGCAGGCAACATGCAGAGCAACATATGCAGCCAAGATAGAGGATGAAAAAGCAATAATAACAAACAAAGGTACAGAAAGAAAATATCGCAAACAAAGCGCGTCTGAGGTTACTTCAAGAACTCCATATCACGAAAGAATCCAAAAGAAGCAGTGAAATATGCATGTTACAATCTAAAATGTAGCACATACACTCTGTATATCTTTGCGGCATACTCGGGACACGTCTACAATTGCAGCATAGAACTTATTTAAAAGACGGTGTAACGTGTTTGCTAGGCTATGTGTACCATACAATGTGCGGCATGTTGGAACGTGCCACAATTCGCTATGTCTGTGTGGGTAAGTTTGTACTTTTAGCGAAAGGTGCACCATGTCGCTCGTGTGATTTATATTTTGTTTTATTTCTTTTTTGTATCTTCCAGCTAGCCTAGCATGGTACATTTCAAATATTCTTACAGCACTGAGTTGGTGGAATAGATCGCATGTATTTACTTCATAACCGACGTTAAGTACTGCACGCAGAGCCTTCTTCTGTTGAATATATATTTTATCTTTATTTGCATTTGTAGTTGTTCCTCAAACTAGGTGAGCATACAGTAGTTCAAGTGGGACATAAATATGGAGTTATACAGGAAGCATGTGACGATGCCTGTTGATGATGCCCGTGACACGAGAAAGTTGACTAATGACAGCGTCAACGTGATTATCCCAACTCAGCTGACTATTAAAATTTACCCCTAATAGCTTAATATTTTCTACAACCTCAATCATTTCCAAACCTAGCGCAAGATCACATGGTGCCGTAAAGCATTTATTTCTTGGTCTGAAGGTAATAGCTTTTGTTTTAGTTGCATTAATTTTCAACTGATTTGTAAGTGACCATTCGTGTAGTGTCCTGAATGTTTTATTTGCCTGGCTTACGTCTTCTTCACCTGTAGCTGACGAGAATATAAGCGAGACATCATCTGCATACGTAACACATTTCACATTAGGACATTCATTAAGAATAAAATTAATGTATAAATAAAAAATTAGATGCCAAAAAATGTTGCCTTGAGGTACGCCAGCGGTTAATTTTTTTACCGAGGATCGGAAGCTATTAATACTTGTAAACTGAAAGTGGTGCTTGAGATAAGTCGCCAGAAGTGCATGAACAGAACCCCTGAAACCGTAGTCAAACAGTTTTGCCAAGAGTCGGTTATGACTGATGTAGTCAAAGGCCTGCGAAAAATCTATGAAAACACCAAGAGCAAGTTTCTTGTCTTCGAAACGCTGCAATATATACTCTTCCAGGCTGAGTAAAGCGGTCTCAGTTGACTTATGGTTATTAAAACCAAACTGTGAATCTGTTATTATTTTGTGTGTGCCACAAACGCATGCTATTCGAGTGTGAATGACTTTTTTCAACCTATTAGAAAAGACTGGCAGCACTGAAACTCGTCTATAAATCGAAATACAAAGTTTATCGTCTTCCGTATACAGAGCTGCAATTTTAGTAGTTTGCATGCGCCGTTGGAAAACTCCGGATTCTAGACTTATATTTAATATATGTGCTAAAACTGGGGCTAAAATATCCATTGCATGCTTTACAGGCCGAATCGGCAAATCATCTGTATCATGGCATCTGCTATTCATATTTAGAAATGCTCGAAATAGTTCAGAACATGTAGTCGGATTTAAGTACATATAATTTGTACTGGGCCTGATGCGAGTCTCATATGTTACGTTTGAGCGTGCTTTCGTATTCTCGAGTCACGAAATATTGGTTGAATGCCTCTGCTAATTCACGTCCGCTTACATTTTGTCCTTGAACAAGTACTTCTCTTCATGAATCATGAATGGGTTACACTATCGTGAATCTAAAGCAAAGCAGTGAACATAGGAACAAAAGTAGAAATACACAAGGCAAAATCAAGTGTCATCAAGGAAAGCTATTACATGGCTTTTTAGTGTGAGTGAAGGGGCGCTGATGCACGCGTCAATAGATTTTGCGAGGCAATACGCTTCCTTTAACTCATGCGTGAATTGGTTATGGTGTGTAAAAAGAAGTAAAAAGAAGTGTTTTTGTTTTCAAATTTAGGCACGCAGTGCTTGCGTTTTTGCTAGCCGATCACATTCGCGGCAGTGGTCTGCCAGGTTAGTGCGGTCTTGGCTAAAATAATTTATATGCTCCATACGCCGTATGTTTAAGGCGAAACTTATACCAGGGATTATCGCTCCGCAATAATTTCAAAAAAAGGTTAATTTGCAAACTTCCCAGAAACTTGAGTATTCTTGTTTTTGGCTTGATTGAAAAGGCATCTGCAATGGCTCCATTTATTCAACACTTCAAAAATTACTTTGGAGATCTGGTCATTGAAATCAATGTGCAACGGTGCTGGATTGGGGAGTGCGTCTTTTTTATCTAAATATGTAGTTGGATGAATGGTTGAAAATTCCGCTCAGAGCCACTAAAGTGTTTAGAGATAAGAAGGAAATACATTAACAGCGGTGTATTCCATTCTATTATTATCGGACACGTTTTACTCATACACCTTACCTTCCAAGGGGTGTCCTGAATAATACAGTCATTCTTCTGGGATCCAGTACATTTCTGTTGGAAAGAGGCCAAAGCATTTGCATTTTAATCTTAATGTGTATGTTTCTTATTAAACCGGATAACCGCATGCTCAATAAATGGAAGAAAAACTTGCGTAATCTATGGCAAATCATGTGCTCCCCAAAATTTTATTAGTTTCAAATGCGAATTATCAATCACAATTGGTAAGACAGAGGACAGAGTGGGATGACAGAGTGTATTCGGGCTCTGGCCCTTATTCTATGGCTCCTCTGCTGTCTCTTTCTGTATATGTTAATCCGCTTTTGTCAAAACACAGTATTAGCTTCGCGTACGTAGAGCTCTTCGTGTGACCAGTGCGCATGAACAGACCGCAAAGGGTATGCGGGAGTCTCACGGACGTACAGGTGCCCCAAAAGTAATACGGAGCACGCGAGCGGCGGCCGAACTGGAAAAAACTGCATGCTAGCGCGCTCTAACAGCAGATGCGCGGCAAAGAGCGAGGGTACGTCGGGACATCCAGCTGACCCATCTCGATAACTTGATGTTCGCGTTATCGCCGCCACGAATTGCTACCATCAGTGCCCGCCAGGGGCGCTTTCTGCAAACAAGCCTTTATGTGGCCTCATTAAGGAGGAAAACTAACTTCGCGGCAGCTGGAGCCACGTGGAAAGAACAATAGCCGTGCACGCCAGCTGCAGTAGAGTAGAACGGATGGTATCGCACCTGCTGCAGCCTACTGGAAAGGGGGAAAACCGGTTTTACAGCAGCCGCCTAATGAGCATACGGTTGAGTTAGCAGGGTTCCTCGGAGTGCTGGGCAAATTCCTCGGCATGCGGCGTGAGCGCCCAGTTGTCGGTTGCGCACGGATGGATGGCGTCCAAATTTGTTTGCACATCACGCCCATAAAAGAGACGAAACAGCGTAAAATGAGCAGTTGCTATTACTGCTGTGTTATACGCGGAAGTTACGTATGTGAGAATCTCGTCCCAAGTGTTAAGTGCCAGGTCTTCGTACACTGCGAGCATATCCATCATGATTTTGTTCAGTTTTTCGGTGAGCCCATCTGACTGCGGGCGGTAAGCACGTCTTTCTATGGCTCGTGTGACTAAATTGGAACACCTGATTACTGAGCTGCGCTTTAAAAGCTGTACCTGCATCGGTGATTACGTAGGATGTCGTAAAAAAAGCGGTGCATGAAGGACTACGCAATTTAAGATAATGCTCCACGCTTCACCGCCTTGATTTCGATGTATCGTGTCAAATAGCCAGTCGCGACTATTGACCACTTATTGCCGGCCGATGATACAGAGAATGGGCCTAAAATATCTATGCCGTCTTTGTCAAATGGTGTGCGAGGCGGTGCAATTGGTTGGAGGAAACCCGCGGGCATTAGGGGAGGTGATGCGGCGCTGGCACTCATGGCAACCTCTGATGTACCGGCGAATGGTGGCAGCAAGTTTTGACCAATAATAGGCCTGGCGCACTTCAGCGAAAGTGCTTGTAAATCCCAAGTGGCCAGAGGTGGGCTCGTCGGGAGAGATAAAATGAATCTCTTCGCGTAGATCTCACGGCATGACTAGGAGGTAGGCTCGGCCACCTTTGCTCGAGCTTTACTTCTGCACAATACCATTCCTCACGTAAAAGGGGGAAAAGCTCCAGGAAAACTGCCGGGATACGTTAACAGCGCGGCTCTCCAGATGGTCAATGACAGATCGTATGTCCTTGTCATCTCACTGCCTTCCCATCACGTCGGAGTTGCTTATCTCTCCAAGGAAACAATTGTTTTTCTCCCTGCTGTCATCATCTAGCTCGGCGGGTACCCGTGAGAGCGTATCAGCATCCTCGTGCCTGCGTCCAGATTTATACGCAATTGTGTAACCGAATTCCTGGAAGCGGAGGCTCCACCTTGCTAGGCAGCCCGATGGGTCCCGGAGGTTAGCTAGCCAGTACAAGGAATGGTTGTTTGTCAGGACTTTGAAATGGTGGCCTTACAGGTAAGGGCAAAATTTCATCGTGACCAACATTACCGTGAGTCACTCTTCTTCCTAGGTAGAGTAGCTGGTCTCGGCGAAATACAGAACGCAACTCGCACACGCGATTACTCGTTCTATGCCGTCTTGGTGTTGGACTAGGGACAGCATCAAGGCCGACGTTACTGGCGTCGGTGTCAGCGTCCTCATTGAAGTAAGCCAGAGCTGGGCTTGCGTACAGTCGCAGGCACAGCTCTGAAAGCCTAGTGTTGCTCGGCAGTCCACACCGGTAGTCCAAAGTCCGCTCGGCAGTGTATTGTCAGTCCACACCAAGCTCTCAATATGAGCTCTGACAGAAGAGATGACCGGAATCTCCACAGTAGAAGAACAAACACCATCTGTCGGGGCACGTCAGACGTCCGTTTATGCAGGGGTGGTCGGTTATTCAGCATGTACGGCTCCGCCAGCGCGGTAGGTAGCTCGACGTGATGGTCGGGAACAAATTACACAGAAGCTTGGCAGGATGTCGCAGTCACCGCATGTCGGGCGGCGTCAGAGGGCTCAGATTCATCACCCAGTAACGCAGGTCTGATCATTTCCTGCACCTTCTCGCGGATGATGCTAGCTAGAGAGCCACCGTTCTTGTTCTTGTCATGCAATATTGAGTCGATCACATCGCGGAGGAGGTCAGGGTTACTTCGGCAGGCCGTGAGCGACTCCGTAGCTAAAACAGTGACTACTGACCTGTCGTTAACGGTGGAATGCTCCTGGAGGTCCTGTTACATCGTGACCTCCTCCTTGAAAAACTCGGCAGTAGTACCGCAAGGGCGGGGGGGGGGGGCTGCGTACAAGGCAAGCTCACAGGAAAAGGAGCGTCATGTCTTAGACAAACATCTTAACTGTCTCATTGCGCATTTCTATCCGGGACTGTTGCCGACGATCGCCTCTTGTGTAGGCCTCAAGTAGTCGACGGCAAAACTAAGCCATGATATCAAAAGTCCTCGTGGTTCTCGTAAAACGAAAGATGGTGGACTTCTGGACTGAAGAAAACGGTTCTGAGCTGTAGGCGCAATTCTACTGATTGAACGAGGCGACGCGTTGAAACTCAGTGAGCTAGCCTTCCATGTTCTCGGGCTGCGTGCCATGGAAGGACTTCAGTACTAGTGGGGTTCTTGAGGGTGTAGTAAGGAGCACCTTGCATAACTGGTCGAGGGACAGGCGTCGAGGTAGACTACAATGGCCCGTGCTCAGCGGGCAGTCCAAGGTTTCTGCTACGATGTCGGTGAACCATTGTGTGTCGAGCAGCAGCGGCCTGAGATCTGTGGGGCGAGGAGGGGCGTGTGACGTAGGCTAGAAAGTCTACCCAGTGCACTCCACCTAAAGTATGGCATGGGAAAAGGGCCGAAGCATTCTTCACCAGTAGCGTTCTGCTGCCTAGGGCAAGTGAAAACCTCCACCTCCAGGTCTTTTTTGTTTCACCTGAGACCGTCAAGTGGCAATGTTTTGGCTAGCGCACTTACGTCGGATTATTTTGAAAGCGGTAAACGGGTGATTAGTGCTTTAAAAATAAGTCACTGAAACCCAACCTGGGGTTCGCTTCATTTTCTTTGTGGTGCACGAAATTTTCACTCGTTTGATTACAACAATAATTCCTTTATTTCCATCAGTGATGGAAGAGACGGCGAGTAAAAGTCGTTTTAGAAGTAAGCGACTTGACTAGAGCCAGCACCTTCTTTCAAACCAGTTACGACTGTTCATAGCGCATACTACGCATACACCTCATTTCAGCTTTTTTTCATATGTGTACTTCGTTGTAACTATAAACCAACAACTGCCCGGTATATAATATTTATTTAATAACGCGTTAGCATTAAATGGGTCTAGCGAGCGGAAATGCCGACCAGCGTCAAACGTATCGCGAGAAGCGTGGTACGTGATGCTGTGCGAACTTTGTGACGTCATTATAACCTGCCCACCATGGCAGGTGGTAGTTAAATTGTTCGTTAGATGCGAGACACTGTTCGAGAAGAGCAGTCTGGGTCTCACAAGCCACACCTGTAGCTGTGTTTGAAACAGCCTCTTGCCGGGCAGTAAGCCATCGCTTAGCCGCTGCATCACTGTGCCAGGGGTGCCATGAGGACTTTCACAGATAGATGAATGTAGAGAATGACCTGTTCCGCATATTTTGGAAATAATACACTAACGCTATTCGGTGATACCCTTAAGGCGGAGCTACAATAGAATCTGCAGAAACGACCCTCCGAAGATTGCCTAAGAGCATTTATTTATTTATTTACCATTACAATGCCTTCAGCGCACAGAGGGTGTTATGGAAGTGGTGGGTGTAAAGAAATCTTTGTGATCTAGTAAAGTGCAGGCAAGTAGCAAAATCATGTTGGCGATGCTGAGTCGATGATATGCTTAGTGATGGATGCTTTGAATGGTGATGTGTCTTCAATGCAGGCGAAAGAGAGCTGAAGGTGGTTCTTTCCTAAGAAGGCACTAAAAACCCCATTTGTTTTACAGATAGATGAATGTAGAGAATGACCAGTTCCGCATATTTTGGAATTAATACACTAACGCTATTCGGTCATACCCTTAAGGCGGAGCTACAATAGAATCTGCAGAAACGACCCTCCGAAGATTGCCTAAGAGCATTTATTTATTTATTTACCATTACAATGCCTTCAGCGCACAGAGGGTGTTATGGAAGTGGTGGGTGTAAAGAAATCTTTGTGATCCAGTAAAGTACACGCAAGTAGCAAAATCATGTTGGCGATGCTGGGTAGATATGCTTAGTGATGGATGCTTTGAATGGTGATGTGTCTTCAATGCAGGCGAAAGAGAGCTGAAGGTGGTTCTTTCCTAAGAAGGCACTAAAAACCCCTTTGGTTTTACAGATAGAAATGGGAGTACTATAGGAATGATAAGCACGTGGTGGTAGGCTGATGGGCGGGAAGAAAAAATTATTGATTAATTGTTGGATTATGAAAGTAAATATTGTTGAAAAGATACAACCGTGAAACGCTTTTACGAACCGGAAGGTTAGTTAGATTAAGCTTATACTTGATTAAACAAACACTTGATTTGCGACAATGATTCAAAATGATGAAGCAAGCTGGCTGATTTTGAACTCCGTCTTTATTTTATAGTTTGAAGGCTAATTTTCATCGACTGCATCTGAATGAAGCTAGAGCCTGTACCTATATCCACGGTATCTTGGTATAATTTCAGCCAGTATATGTTGTTATAATTGCTGATTATTTAACATTAGTATAATACTCGGCTCGAAAGAGCACTGTAGCTAAGCAGGCACAATATGTTTTCAATTTCTCTTCTAATCTTGCAGAAGATGCACGACCTTCTCATTTCTTTTTTCTTCCAGTTAAGCCACGTCTATTGTTAACGTCGTGCGACATGACTTGTTCTTAAATATTACAGCCATTAACATAAACTGCTCCCATGCTCAAAAATGCTACCGATGACGTACGAGTTAGGTCGCGAGTGTTCTGTCTCAATGTTAAAATGCGCGCAGTCGACAACCGCCGCACTTGTGACCAGCTTCTGCCAAGCTTGGCAGTCGCCATCGCCTTCGAAGCTTTTTTCTCAGAACGTAAAAACGTATATATATATATATATATATATATATATATATATATATATATATATATATATATATATATATATATATATATATATATATATATATATATATATATATATATATATATAGTGGCGAAAACATAAGGTACTTGACTCCTTAAAACAATATACATCGAAGTATACGCTTCGTTTAAGGAAACATTCTACTCGACCTTTCGATCGGAGGACCGATCTTTTTCAAGAGTGACCATACAATGCATGGGCGCGTGTTTTTATAGCATAGGACTTAACACACGAAAGGCTTACAAAGAAATGAAATAAAGAAAAATAAAGGAATGAAAAACGGGGGGGGGAGGTGCGGCCGGGAGAGCGTAACACAACAGACACCTATGGTATATTAGGGAAGCAAAGACGGCGCGGCGCGTACCCGTGAACTCAGTGCACACACACACACACACACACGCACACACGAGGTGAAAGAGGGAGGCCGGGCTGGGTGCACACGCGGCTACTGCGACAAGAAAAAAAGAAAAAGAAAGAGAGAGAAACAAAGCAGAGAAAAAGGGAAAAGCAAAGAAGAAAAAAAAAGGTGGTGGGGCTTAACAAAAGAAGGGATGTGTGCGCCAATTGTGGGTGTCTGTATCTTTCTGGCAGCGTATGTGTGGCGACGTGCGGCTCCGAAAGATGGCCCGTACGAGGCCGAACAGGTTAAGACCGCCCAAAGTGGCTCCACATGGTGACACGCGAGCCGCTAAAATCAGAGGAGCGTCCCATAGGAGGACCAGATGGAAAGGCTTGTTGACAGGAATGCAAAAAAAGAAGAAATATAGCACAGAGAAATTTCAAAAATAAAAATATATAATGACAGAAAAATAAGAAGAAAGAGAAGGGGACATGTGGCCCTCGCGGGACCAAAGAATGAGTTGAACGCGGATGGAAACAACTAGCCGAAACTGACATGCAATAGGGGTATGACCTCAGACGACTCAGTCAGTGGTGGTACTTTGTCTATAAGGGTTAAAATTTTCTTTGGTTTCTGCCACCGAAAGAGACAATATATATATATATATATATATATATATATATATATATATATATATATATATATATATATATATATATATATATATATATGGAAGCAGTCAGGGTTGCTCAACGGGCCAGTGAAAACTTGCACAGTGAAAAGTTCACAACTGGCTTGATTATCTAGGTTTATTCACCAACGGTTTCAGACGGTGGACCGTCCTTCATCTGGGTAATATATATATATATATATATATATATATATATTTATATATATATATATATATATATATATATGTGTGTGTGTGTGTGTGTGTGTGTGTGTGTGTGTGTGTGTGTGTGTGTGTGTGTGTGTGTGTGTGTGTGTGTGTGTGTGTGTGTGTGTGTGTGTGTGTGTGTGTGTGTGTGTGTGTGTGTGTGTGTGTGTGTGTGTGCAAAGCAACATGTTTCAGCAAGTCTGGATCGCTGTGCAGGTTAGATTTCACGAACTTTTTTTCTACTGTCCGTACGAATTCCCGTACTATCTTTGTGCTGCCGTGCCCTCGCAGGTGTTTTCAGATTGGTAATGACTGCTGGTCTGTTTTCATACTCCTGCTTTGTGGTGATGCTGAATGCAACCCTAACCCTGGTCCCACCGTTGCGGAGAGACTCAATGATACTCTAGCTGAACATCAAGAGATAAAAAATGCCGGCAATACACGCGATGCTACCTTTTTAGAAATGAGTCAAAAGCTTACAAGATTAGACGAGGTTTTAGAGTTAACCAAAGCGAACGAACTGAAAATACAAAAGCTAGAAGAAATGGTACAACATCTGGAAGAAACTTTGTTGGCTCAGACCAAACGGCTGGTAGACTTCGAAGACCGACCAGGAAAGAACAAGATAAGACCCGTGATCGTACGGCGTGTCCAATCGCAATGAAAAGATTCCTCTCTTTAAGAACTGCTCGAGACTCAAGGGTACGACATATCAATTTCCGATGACTATTCACAAGAATCTGTACCGATAAAAAAAAACTATGGCAGTCCGGACTAGCTAACCGCTGTTCAAATAACAAAATGAAACTGGTTCATCACAAGTTGTTTCTGAACGACGATGTCTATGTGTGGGACAATACCAAGAACTGCAAAGTCTTCGTACGAAGGACACAACTGATAAATGACGCTCCTGCACTGAGCAAAAGCCTACGCAGAAACTTCTTCGTATCGTTTGTTTGAACGCGCAAAATGTGCGCAATAAACAAGAACAGCTTGAATACATTTTGCTATCATATGATCCTCACATAGCCATCACTACAGTAACGTGGCTTCAGGCTGAAATCCCAGATAGTTGCATATTTCCAACTTCTTATTTTTGTTATTGGAAAGATCGTGAAACTAAAGTTCGCGGTATTGCAATTCCTGTAATGTGTGGACTTTTATCCTTTTCGGTCCAGCAGTTGATAAAGATCGTGAAAGCGTTTTTTGCAACGTTGAATTCAGTGGCAGTAGCGTAATTATCCCTGGAGTTTACAGGTACTCTGGTTCCACGGCAGAATTCTTGTCAAAACTCTACGATCAGTTAGAGAATTACGCGGATGAAAATATAATAGTTGATGGAAATTTTAACCTTCCCAGTATTAACAGGTGGAAATGAAGTGTGGTCCTGTTGACGTTCATAGTTCCGAAGTGTTGTTTTACATGTTGCTTGCATTTAACCTTAGCCGAACAGTATTTTTTTCCAACACGCGTAGCTGACTGTGCTTCCTCAATTTTAGACCTTTTTGTTTTGTTCTAACCACACTGGGGAACGTGTAACGGAGGTTCACGATGGCATTTCCGATCATAAACTTATTTACTTATGTTTTTCCACGAAGGGCGAGTTCTTGTAAACCGAAGCCTGTTGTTAAAAACTATTTTGCTGCAGAGGATGTTCAAACTGCACACTATTTAGAGGATTGCCTTTTCTTCTTCACGCATGATGACGTTGACGTACTATGGACTAAGTTCAAATCTTGGTGTCGCCACTGCATAGAAAACGTTATCCCAGAAATGTTGAAAAAAGTTGGTCGAGGGAGCCCTTGGATACGCAGAGATCTGCTCCATACAAAACGTAGGTTGAAGCGCCGTAGGAAATTAAAGCGAGTTGACGACGAGGTTGCTGCAGAACTAAAAAATATACTCAGAATTAAGTTGCGAGAGTCTCGGAAACGTTACTACACTGACACTTTCGGCCGTTTTGCTTCAGAAAGCCCACGAAAATTCTGGCAGTTCCTAGGGAACAAAAGTCTTCGACGAATCGAGCAGATAGTGGCAGGCAGCACTGTCGTTACAGACAGCAGGCAAATAGAATAAAGGTTTAACTCTCACTTTCAAAGCGTGTTTTCGAAGCCGGACAATAGTTGTAATGTCACACCATCAACGGACGATCAGACACTTTGTCCATATCTTTGGAGGGCGTAGTGGAACTGCTGTAACGACTAGACGCAAAAAAAAATCGACAGGTCCTGATAAAATTCCAGCCATTTTTTTTAAGAGATACGCAAAGCTGAGAGGTAAATTTCTTCTAACAACATTTCATAAGTCTAAAATCTGGTAAAGTACCGAAAGATTGGTTCCTGGATCATGTTGTTCCGGTTTTCAAGAAAGGTAGCCCGGCGTAAATGAGTAATTACCGAACTATTTCAATTACATGTATTTCTTGTAAGGTGCTTGAGCATATTCTTGTGAAATATCTCAATACCTTCTTAGATATAAACAAGATCATAAATAAAGCGCAACATGGGTTCAGGCATGGCTTTTCTACCAACTCGCAATTAATAGCAACCATCAACGAATTCGCTAAAGTTCTAGATATGAATGGCCCCGTAGACAATATTTTTGGACTTCTCCAAAGCGTTTGTTAGGGTGCCTCATAATTAATTAATTCTGAAGATGAAAACAATTGGTATACCTTCCACAATAATCAATTGGGTTATATCGTACTTGACTAACAGAAAACAATATGTACACATAGACGGCTCTTGTTCTGAAAATTTAGATGTCTACTCGGGAGTGCCCCAAGAATCTGTAATAGGACCAGTCTTATTTAATAATTATATCAATGATTTGGTCAACTCTGTCAGCTCAACTGTATAAGTTAAACTGTTTGCAGATGAATGTGACATTTTTAAAACCATAATTTCTGTTACGGATAAACTCGAGCTGAATGCAAATTTTTAAAATTACAGGCAGAATGGTGTGATAAATGGGATATGATGGTTAACATTGAAAAGACTGTGCATATGTGTGTTAAAAATAAAAAAAACTTAAATTTTCATACAACATGGGCGACAATATGATTAAACAAGTAGTGGAATATAAGTATTTAGGCCTCACAGTTACAAACAGGCTTAAGTGGACGGCGAACATAGACAGCATGCTTATCTACTCGTAAAACATTACGCTTCTAAAAAAACCCAAATTATGAAGATCGTCAAGGGAACTGAGAAGCAAGGCGTACAAAGCTCTAGTAAGACCTTCGTTGGAGTACGCTGGTATTTTGTGGGACACTCACACAACGCTAGATGTAGAAAAAATTGAAAAATTCAGACGCTAGCCGCACGTCTTATATACAACTGCTAAAAACGCCGGGACTCTCCATCTGCTATGTTACATGAAGCAAAGTTTCAATGTTTAAGAGAACGAAGAAAAATGGCTCGAATTAAATTTCTTGGTCGTTTGTGCTTTTCGAAACTAGGCATAGACCCCAAGGGTTACATAACAAAATAGTAATCTAAGAAACTCTCGTCATAAGCATAAACACTACACTGAATCCATTTTCGTCCGCACGAATGCCTATAAGTATTCATTTTTTCCTAATACGATTACTGATAGGAACGCACTGCCTCATGATTATTCTTTGCTTGCCTCCCCTGAGTAATTTCAACCCTCGGTTGGCTCTGCCTGCGACGCGCTATGTTGATGACACTGCCTGCTGATTCTTTGCTCCTCTGCCTATTTAGCGTTGTATAAGAGTTGGTCGTCATTTTTTAGTACTTGTTTCGTCGTCATGTATGCTTTTTCTTCTTTCAAGGTGGAAGTTTTGTACTCCGCTGTTTTGTACTGTGGCTCTCCTGCTTGGACCGTATTTGGTCCGAAGTGTGTGTGTGTGTGTGTGTGTGTGTGTGTGTGTGTGTGTGTGTGTGTGTGTGTGTGTGTGTGTGTGTGTGTGTGTGTGTGTGTGTGTGTGTGTGTGTGTGTGTGTGTGTGTGTGTGTGTGTGTGTGTGTGTGTGTGTGTGTGTGTGTGTGTGTGTGTGTGTGTGTGTGTGTGTGTGTGTGTGTGTGTGTGTGTGTGTGTGTGTGTGTGTGTGTGTGTGTGTGTGTGTGTGTGTGTGTGTGTGTGTGTGTGTGTGTGTGTGTGTGTGTGTGTGTGTGGCACTGCATCCATTCTTTAAAAAAGGGTTCAAGGGTACTTGAAATGTTCCAGTGAACGCACGCCCATTTCAACTTCAGCGTTTATCGTAGCTTTATATATTGTTCTCTTCTGTTTTCTGCCAATAACGTATCCACTTTACAAAACAGGAGAGAGCTCGCAAGGGTTAAATTCTTTACTCCCTGCCAACATCGTCGTCAGCCTGAGTACGCCCACTGCAAGAGACAGGCCTTTTCCATACCTCCAATTAACCTTTCGCCGTGAAAGCTTTGGCCACCCTATCCCCGCAGGCTTCCCAATGTCATCCGGTCACCTAGCATTCTGCCGTCCCCTGCTAAACTTGCTTGTGTTGGAATCGAGTCCGGTACCGTTCGCGACCATCGTTTATACTGTCTTTGCATTTCACGCCCTGTCCAACTACATTTCTTCCTGTTAATGTCGACCTGGATGTCATTATTCCACGTACGTTCACTGGCCTACTCTGGCCTTCTCCTGCCTCTTGAAGTTAGGCCTCTGATGTGCTTTTCATAGCTCGCTGCAGGGTCCTGAATTTAAATAAACCCTTATCGTTAGCCACCTCATTTCTGCCTAATAGGTAGGTAGCTTTAAGGTGAAGCTGTATACACCGTGTGTTTTTTTTTTCAGGTCACATTTTTTAAGATAAGATTTCTGAGGTAGACAGAAGCTTTTTGCGGCATAATAATGCCGCTGTTGGCGGGCTTCACAAAAACTGGCGAATGGTGGAAACTAGTAAAGAGATTCACCAGTTTATAACTGATAACTTTTTCTGATAGGCATCTGGTTGCAATTAGAGACTTGTAGCCGGTCTTTAGTAATAGCCATATAAGCGTTTAGAACTTCATAAACGCGATTACATTCGCCGCTGTACCTCAACATAGTTTAGCTATTTCGACTAGTCACGTGCAATGGAGGGGTCGCTTTACCTGCATGCATTGCTAAATGGCATGTATTTTGGCGCAATGTAGCCAAAATTCGTTGAGCCACAGAGGCGAGGGTAACCGCGTTTTTGAAATTCAAAACGCTGATATCGCTATTACTAACGACCGGCTACAAATCTCTAAGTGCATCCAGATGGCTGTCGTAATACTTATTAACGCGACAGCGTTAAGGAGCTCGTAACGCAGAAAAGCCGGTGTCGTCGGCGTTTTTGGCCGTGAGCGAAAAATGGCACTTCTCGGTGGACACCTGAACCGCGCCGTTAGGAAGAGGATTTTTCTTCCCTTACGGCGCGGTACGGGTCCCCAGCGAGAAACCACCTTTTTCACGACGCGACTGCGCATGCGCCTTTCCCCTGGCGGCGGTGTCGCGAAACATATGGGAAGGGTCGCTCGCTCCACTCGAGACCGGCCGTGGAAGTGTAAACCGGCTTCCTGCGCGGTGTGCGTTGCTGCAGCCGTCGGGCGTTCAGCGCGACGCATTTGGCAATGCCTACGACATGCGTTGCATACGGCTGCCATGCCCAATATGTAAAGGGAAGCAAACTCGGATTTTTTCGCTTTCCGAAAGCTTCCCGGGACCGCCTTCGAAGCGAAGCGTGTATAAAAGCAGTTCGCCTGCCCGACGATCATGGCCGGCCTTGGGCACCGTCAAACACTTCAGGACTGTGCGCGAATCACTTTTCGACAGGTACGGACGAGGTACTCTGGTTAAATGCGTGTGCAGTCTATTACGAAATGTTTTGTTCATGGGCAGGGAGGCCTCGCATGTCACCGCTGCACCCAGACTTCGTTCCGACACTTTTTGCTTTCTCAAGCAAGAAGGCCAAACGGGCAAGTTCTGTGGGCCGCATTCAACGCGTGATGGAGCGAACAACGAAAAAGAAGCTACGAGAGCATTCACGCCTGGTGCTTAAATTTTGTCGTATTCTCCGAAGTAAATTTTCTTGTTTATGCCACTACACCTTGACCAAAACACCCGTGTGGGTATGTGCGATGTATTAAGAGGCAGAAGAAGAAGGTGCGTCATGCATGAGTTCGCATCATATCCATGATGAAGAGTTCTGCGTGGTATCGCCGGAATGGCTCAATGTGCGCCTCTCGCGATCGTCTTTATGAATGCGCACTCTTTTTTAAGCTATGCAGCGGTGTGTCGTGGGAAAATAAACTGAAATGCTAGCAGAGCTGCGCCATGTTGCGAGTACGCTTGTGCTTTTATAGCTCGTGTAGCTATTCTGCAGCGCTTGAGCACTACGATTGCTTGTGAAAACTGTTGTCCTCAGTAGTTTTCTGTGCCATGCGGCATGCACGATGTAGTATTCACCTTTCATGGATGGCAGACATATACAGCAGAAAACGCCAACCTCACTGATCAAGGATATTTCATTGAACATTATGTCACGAATATAGCCTGCATCTGAAACGGCGGCCCTTGCTCAGCTGGCGATCGCATCGCATGCCAGATGATCGGAGATGCTGAAGAATATGCTCTTCGGTGGGCACAACCGCCTGCCTCGAAATTTGCTCCCAGCCATCAGTCAACCCCAGAAATCCTCCAGGTACCAGGTGCTTTCCAGGACACGCCATCGTTGACAGATTCCAACAAAACGTGCTTCGCAGCGCATTCAGTGCGGCCGGGATGGGCGCACAGTACCCTTCCAGTGAGCTTCCAGCGTTGTACGCGAGGTGGCAGCACAGGAAAATGAAAAAAAGCGGTTGTGAGACAGGCGTAATTTCCTTTTCTTAAAACCGATTTTCATTTCAATTTCCTTCCCTTACGGCCCGGTTCGGGTGTCCACCGAGAGATGTGAGACAGGGGTCCTTTCCTTTCTTTAAAAAAATTTATTTTCATGTTCCTTGCCTTACGGCGCGGTTCGGGTGTCCGCCAAGATATGCTTCCTTTCCTTAAATTGTCCAGACAAGGGATCGCACCGAAGGACGATGGCGTTCCGTGGATTTCCTGGCAATGCTGCAACACGCTGTCGCGTCCTGCTCTTAAAGGCGAAGGTTAAGCGTCCTCCAAATTTTTAAAACTTGCAATATGTTCCTGATTTCGACTAGGATGTCATTAACCCGTATTTAGTCTTTGACCTGCTCTGTTATATTGATGGCCCCTGACGTTAAATTCGTAATTTTTCTCTCCTCAGCTAGCTGCGTTCTGCTCAATTTGGGTTGAACTCTTTTCTTTAGCCTTCACTTATGATATTTTATGTATATGCATGAGGAATGAATGATTTTAAAACAATGTACGTGATTGAATATTTGAATAATATTTGCATGACATTCGTATGACAAACCTGAGGGAGGTTATTGTATCGTACAGCTTTTTTCACGAGATTTTCTTAGTTGCATTTTTGCTTAGTCATTCTTCTCCCGACGTCTCCCTCCTTTCTACTACAAGTGCAAACGGGAGGGGGACAGGGGCAGGAGCAGAGGGGACGGTTGACAGGTGGCATGTGGAGAAAGACAAATACCCTCAACACCACCTAGCAGGTGACAGCTTCACACAGGCCCCAACACCGCCTAATATGACAGTTTTCGCGTTAATGGCCCTGCTAATGCAATCGCATTACTAAAAAATTATGAGGTGCACTTGCGTTTCCTTACTTTCGAAAATGCGAAAGTTGTACGCGATTCGCAATCTGAATTTGCGTCTCAGGCCTGGTTAAGCGGCCGATATGGCGTCCGCTGCGTTACTGCGCGCGCGCCATCTGCTGGGCTAGCGTCCTACATTACGGGTGGTGCTTCCTGTGGGGGCCGCATGATGGCTCTATGACAACACAGCAAGAAGTAGATCGACTGGAAACTTACTCTATATTCAGCTAATTGCGACAGTTGTAATTTCAACATCACCGTCAGCCTGACTACATCCACTGCAGGGCAAAAACCTCTATCATGTCTCTCCCATTAACCCTGTCTTTTGCCAGCTGCACCCTTCCTATGCCTGCAAACTGAACTTTATCCTCCCACCTAACATTCTGCCGCCCCTGCTACGCTTGCCTTTTCTTGGAATCCACTCCGTTAACCTTAAGGACCAGCGGTTATCTTGCCTTCGCATTACATGCCCTGCCCAAGCCAATTAGGCTCTTTGCTGACGATTGCATTTTGTTCAACGTAATTAAAAGCCCTAAATACCAAGTCCTCCTTAACTCTAGGCTCCAGAAAGTTGACACATGTGGCAGTAATTGGGATAAGCAGCTTAATTCCGCGAAAACAGTTTTTATGAAAATCCCCAAGAAAAAAATGTACTCATTTCCATACACCTTTCCATCGCGTCCCGTTGCAGAAGTTAAGGAATATAAATACCTAGGTATTACCATAACTAGTAATCTAAGTTGGAACAGTCATATTGCAAATACATGCTCATCCTCCTACAGAAAACTTTGCCTTCTTCGCCAGAGACTACAAAACGTTCCATCCCGGATAAAGCAGTTAGCATATTACAGCCTCTTAAGAGCAAAACTAGAGTATGCTTGCCCAGTCTGGGACCCTTATAGCAGAAAGGATATTGATGCATGGGAGTCTATACAGCGGAAAGCCGTGCGCTTCACCTTTTCTAAACACCGCATATCTGACTCTCCTATTATTTGAATGAAAGAAAATGCCATCCCACTACTGCAAACACGTAGAAAAATCCACAGACTAAAATTTATATTTCTGCTGAAAAACAACAAACTCGCCATGAGTTCCGAACTTAATCTTGCACCCCTTACAACTCGTCCCACAAGACATCATAATACACAATCTTTAACGCCATATGAAACAAAAATTATTGCCTTTAAATATTCTTTTTATCCACGCACTATTGAGGAATGGAACAAGCTGCCTTCTGGTGTCATCACGTCCATTGATTCCATTAACTAATTGTTGTCGTCTACCTCATAGTCGTGTTTCGTATTTATGTATTTTGTCTTGTAAGAGTTGAACATGTCTCAGTGTATTTTGCTTACTTTTGTTTCGCGCGATGAATTAATATTCACAATGCTGTATTTTTTTCGCCCCTCCTGCTAGGGCTCATGTAGGGCCTGCAGGATTTCTTAAATAAATAAAGAAAATAAAATTCTTCCTGTTGATTTCGACTAGGATATCAATAACCCGCGTTTATTTCATCACCCACTCTGCCCGCTTCGTGTTTCTTAACGTTACATAAATTATTTTTATTTCCATAGCTCGCTTCGTAGTCGTTAGCTTAAGCTGAACCCTTCTCGTTAGCCTCCACGTTTCTGCCCCATAAGTGAGTGCCGGTAAGACACTGCTCTTGTATGCTTTTCTTTTGAGGGATATTGATCCGGATCTCATGATCCGGATCAGCTGTCACTTCCTGCCTTAAGTAGACCTTTACCACTTTCAGCACTTCGCTACCTAGTTGTACACTGCTGTTGCCTAGCGAGGCCTTCCGAGACAGTTCAACATTACTTTGGTTTTCTGCATGTTAATTTTTAGTGAGTGACTCAGCATGGCAATGTCGTGAGCGAATCGGAGATAATTTGGGTATTCTATATTAACTCTTATCCCCAGCAGTTCCCAATTCAGGCCTCGGAATACCTTCCGTAAACAGGCAGTGAATAGCATTGGCGAGATCGTGTCTGCTTGCCTGACGCCTGCCGCCTTTATTCGGCTTTAAACGTCGCACCGCCGCATCTCAGTCCTCGTATGGGATACGATTCCTGGCCATTTAGCCGGATGTTTATAAATACGATGTATTCTTCCTTCTTGGCTTGCACAGTATTTGACGAAGCAGGATGGAGTTACGACACTGCGATGGACATGCGCCGTCGGTCCGCGATTACTTAAAAAAACTTATTTAAGCTGCGTGAAGTGCACAATTAAGCAGCTGTCTTTTGGAGATGAAGTCATCAGTTTGAAGAGACAGTTCTGATCCTTGAAGCGGTTTTGAGTTTCTCATGTGAGCGGAGTGCATATCCGCACCTGATATTTGAGACTGCAGTAAAGAAGATATTCTGTTTCTGATGTATTGTAAACTGTCAAAACAGGAAAGAAAGAAAAAAAACGTTGTGGCGCAGTGGAATCTTCCCCGTCTAGCACGCTGCAGGCCCAGGATCGATTCCCGCTTACACCCCAATTTTCTTTTCTTGTTCATTGACACTTCATGCCTTGTTGGATTCTGGATTGAATTGTGGATTTTGGTTTAGCTTGTTTGATTATGAATTTAATTATAAATTGGCTTGTTGTATAGGTATGGATTGGGTGGTGGATTAACTATGAATTGGTGAAAGCGTGACATCCTGCCCACGCCACTAATGAGGCAAGTAATGCTTTCGTATGAATAAATTGTGCACTCTTTCGCGTGGTTTACTGTAGACGTATGCAATAAATGTTTGTGGAAGCAACGTAGCACATTCCAGAGACTGAACTCCGTCGCAAGGCAAGGTCTTATCTGGGAAAATGGCTGTGGTTTAGCCCTGGTTAAACCTGGAGTGACGCGATAGCTACAGCTGGCCGAGTGGAACTCGCTCAGTCGAATTGCAAAGTCAGTCTTTCGCCGCTCCGTTTCGCTGAGCGCTCCTTCTTCATCTTCGTCTCTGGACGTAGATTCACTCTCTCCCCCTCTCCAATACTCTCCCAGTCAGTTTCGCCGGCGCGCCGCGCCGCCGGCAGCTGAACCCCTCTCCAATACTCTTCCACTCAGTTTCGCCGGCGCGCCGCGCCGCCGGCAGCTGCCACGATGGCAACGGCGCCGCGATGTTGAAGGCTCGAAATGCTAGCGTAATGTAGGCGCGCGGCGCACACACCAGCTGCGTGCTCTCACGTCGCTCCGCGCATGCGCACATGTAACGAGGCGGGCGGCGTCTGCTCCGCCGTCGGCGAGGCGCGCGGCGCGCACTCCGGCTGCGGGCTATGACGTCTCTCCGCGCATCCGCACAGCTGGCGGAGCGGTGGTGCCACGCCTCGGCGTGAAGCAACTCTCACCTCGCGAAGTGGCTGGCGTAGTGTAGCTATCGCTGCAAAAACTCAACAATTCTTCCGCGCCGTTGTTCGAGCGGCATGATGACACGTCCAGGACCAGTGGGTTCAGCCGCCCTAATTGTTTACAGAGAGTGCAGCAGCGTCGAACTATGGCTCCATGGCTCCGCAATAGACACAATCACTTATATTCCTCAACAACCGCGAATAGTGTGGGTTTTCTTCAGTGACTCTGGCGCTGCACTACAATCGATAAAGTCATCAGGAAGCCTTCAGGAGCCGATCGCCGACTACTTGAACAGATCTCACACCGAGGCCTGTGAGCTAGGTCACCGTGTTGTGCTGCAGTGGTGACCCGCTCCCTGCGGCCTCGCAGGCAACGGTAACGCTGACGGTGAAACCCGCCGCGGTGGCTCAGTGGTTAGGGCGCTCGACTACTGATCCGGAGTTCCCGGGTTCGAACCCGACCGCAGCGGCTACGTTCTTATGGAGGAAAAACGCTAAAGCGCCCGTGTGCTGTGCGATGTCAGTGCACGTTAAAGATCTCCAGGTGGTCGAAATTATTCCGGAGCCCTCCACTACGGCACCTCCTTCTTCCCTTCTTCTTTCACTCCCTCCCTTGTCCCTTCCCTTACGGCGCGGTTCAGGTGTCCAACGATATATGAGACAGACACTGCGCCATTTCCTTTCCCCAAAAACCAATTATTATTATTATTATTATTAAACGTGGTCGGCGCAAGGCGACACCTCCTTGCTCCTCCTACCTATACCCGTTACTCGTAGTGATGGCGCGAGACTTCTGGCTACAGAATCCTGGCAGACGCAACGATCTTTGTGGTGGGATCCGTAGCGTCAATATAGAACCTTTCCTCGTATCGACCCAAGTTGTGGCTTCCGCATGCCACGCAATTTAGATAGACATAATCGTAATTGCCTGCACCAAATTCGCCGGGACGTTTTTTTCACTTGGTGCATCAAATAGCCCTCTGTGCCTCACATATGATGTACCCGAGAATCTTCAGCACTTGATCTGCCGCTGCTAAACCTTTATTAACCATCACAAGGCACTGTTAAGTGCTTTAGGACTCCGTCAGGGCGGCCCCGTGCACCTGGAGCATGTCCTTGGACCGAGGAGTGATGCGGCTTCGGCTGCGCGCGGGACAAGAGCATTCTCTTTTTCTTAGAGACACGGTTTTGGTGAGCACCATTTGATATTCATGTGTGTTTGTGAGTGCGTGAGTGTTGAGTATGCTTGATCGCACCTTGCATCCTTTCTTTTTTCCTTTTCCTCTTTTTTTCACCCCCTTCTGTTATCTTCTCTTCTTTCACCCTCACTTGGAGTAGCATACCAGGTCAACAAGCAGGTAGACCTCTCCTGTACTCTTTACAGTCTCTCCTCTCTCTGCCCCGCCGCGGTGGCCCAGTGATTAGGGCGCTCGACTACTGATCCGGAGTTCCCGGGTTCGAACCCGACCGCGGCGGCTGCGTTTTAATGGAGGAAAAACGCTAAGGCGCCCGTGTGCTGTGCGATGTCAGTGCACGTTAAAGATCCCCAGGTGGTCGAAATTTTTCCGGAGCCCTCTACTACGGACCTATTCGTTCCTATCTTCTTTCACTCCCTTCTTTATCCCTTCCCTTACGGCGCGGTTCAGGAGTCCAAAGATATATGAGACAGATACTGCGCCATTTCCTTTCCTCAAAAACCAATTATTATTATTATTATCTCCTCTCTCTCAGTTACTCAAAGCACGCGGGATCCCTCAAAACGATTGCCCGCCGGCGCGCGAATAATGCAAAACGTGCGGCGCTCTTGCTTGGCTCACACATGCTCACACGCCACGAGGGCTGCGCATGTGCCGCGGGGCCGCAGGGCAGAGTGTCGACTCCTCCGCGCCGCGCTCTGTTTACGCATGCTCTGCGACAACTCCAGCGCAGTACGTAGGCGCAGTGGGATGACTGAAAGTTTCGCCGAAGTTCGTTTGACTTCGCCTCTGCGTTCTTCCTCAGTTCTGGCGCCAATTAGATCACCCGCTACGCGTCGACAGGGGCAGCTAAAAGCATCCCATGATTAATTCTTCATTGGCTCGGAGGTCTGCTTTACTTCAAGCCTACCTGCCTGCAATCGTCACTGCGCGGCAATGAAATATTTTAGCGAAGTATTAAACTCGGTGCGGCGGTCCGCAGAACCAGAACAGCAAATCAAGTCATCGGCTTGATTTGACAAAGCAGCGCGAAACTCCCGTCTGGCCTATTCCTTTCCTTATGCAGCAAACTTTCTTCCAAGAAGACATACATGAATCCTTTCTGTTCACAGCCGCCGCGGAGGCTCATTGGTTATGGCGCACGGCTGCTTCGTTCGATCCTGGCAGCGGAGCTCGAATTTCGATGGAGGTGAAATTCCAGGGGACCGTGTATTGTGCGATGCCAGTGCACCTTAAAGAACCCCAGGTGGTGGAAATTTCCGGCGTCCTGCACTACGATGTTTCTCATAGCCTGAGTCGCCTTGGGACTTTAAACCCTCATAAACCATAAACCAGATTTCTGTTGAAATAATCCATTTCCTTCTTGTGAAATACCTCAAACATTTATTCAAGAATTGTTCCACAGTTAATGCTCCCTTCCTGCTATACGCGTCCTGCAAATTGTCGCAAATATGTCTTTGTTGGAAAATAAAGTATGCCTGCTGCTAAACATTTTCGAGTTGGAGTAGTTGGAAGCGCAACGTCCCCGAGCGAAATCTACATGACCATTTAGGAGCGTCCCTGCTTTCTTTAAAATGCGCTCTAACTGGTCACAATTTCAAGACGCTTGAATAAAAGCATGGTGCCTACCTTTTTCGCATTTCCAGTGCTCGCTAGCATCACCGCAGGGATAAAATACAACAAGTAACAGCGCCACAAAGTCATTGCAAACTGCAAGTACCTATAGTAGAAAACACGCGCGGTTCTCTCCAGGCCTTTCCGCGGGATGTTTCAGCTTTCGCTTGAGGAAGCTTTTAATTGCACTTTCTTAAATGTTAAAAGGCACGATTAAAGGGTGCGTCTATTCTAACAGCAAAACGCGCTGCATTCAAAATACCTAAGGTGTCAGTGGGCAGATCCGCACAATTTAATGCAGAGGAGTCGGCATTTCGTTCACCTTTTCTTCTATCGCGAGGCGACGTTAAAATATTTTAATATGCTATATGCAGAGCACTAATTATTATTCAGAAATAGTATAAAACACTATAAGAACCTCCGTAAATAGAAAATTTACGTGCCTAATACTGGAAGAAAAAAGCAAAAAAAAAATATTTTAGTGACAGCAGAATATAAATAGCTGAGGAAGCTCCGTCACAAACATATTTGAAACAATAGCCCTCGACACAAAACTATAAGCACTCGGCAGTAGTGGTATCTTTTATTCGTGGATAAAGGACTCAGACCAATTTTAAGCAAAAAAGGCTTGCATTATAAGGAAACGGTATTCCGCACATGTCTCCCCCAAAAAATTATCCCTATCCGGTATTATTTTGCCTTCTAATTTAAACCTTGTTATCCAGAAATCCCACACATTCGATCTTTTTGGAAGCACGTTTCGAGGCTACATCTAGCATTTAGAAACGAAGATTAAATTTCGAACAGTTGACATCTTTTCTGCACAAAGTGTTTAACAAGCGCGGGAAGAAATCCATCGCCGGTTGATGAACATTGATGAACAGCGGTTGATGAACAGCAGAGGACAGCCATGTTATAAGACATGTGTGCACTGCATAACGAAGCAATCGCGTGAATACTTGCTTCCCACCCTGTACCCATTTATTAAGTTGAGTTTGCGAGTGTTAAAGAGGGCAGAGTGAAAAACGTTTCTTTTTTATTCCTATTCAACAACGTGGTGAGCCAAACACACGGTCACACTGCTGAGGCATGATACTTAAATTGCGGCTGCATTTACTTAATATTTCATCAGTTTCCAGTACCCTGCAAAAACTTGAACTGACACCATGGTTCATGGAAATGAGAAAAGGGCAGAAAGGTTTATTCGTATTAAGACAGTAATTAAACTTTGGCATCCACGAAAGCGCAGCCATACGGCTACAAAGGAAAGCTCTCCTTTGGCTTTCCTTTGTAGCCGTATGGCTGCGCTCCGGTGGATGCCAGTGAGTAATTACTCCCAGATTATAAATCTACTCTACCTTGGAGGACTGCCGTAAACATTTGACCAACACTGTTGCTTCTTAGAGTCATTGATCTATTCGCTCTCGCCCTACCATAAGCTTGCCGTCCCAGTTAGCTCTGTTGGTAGATCGACTGCTCCGGTGAAGCGGTGGTCCTGGGTTCGAACCCCGAACCAGGCCGAATATTTCTTTAACTACGAAGTTTCTGAGAAAGCTGTATAGTTTGCCTTTGAAGCCGTATGGCTGAGCTTGGGTGGATGACAATGAGTAATTACTCCCATATTACAAATCTACTCTACCTTGGAGGACTGCCGTAAACATTTGACCAAAGGTTTATTCGGAGAGGAAGGCAAAGACGATAACCCAGAGGTAAGACATGGACATTCAGAAGAGAACACATCACTACCCCAAAAGATTTGGACACCACCGGAACGAAGCGGAATAACTAAGATGAACTTTCCTTTTCAACCAACACACACTACTGGCCTATGAGAACTTCCCCATGCCGCTGCGAGGTATAAAAGAGCGCTACCAATGCTCCATACTTTGTGCATGTTCGCATTAGTTCTGCAACGCAAATGCACATGCAGCAATGTAGTGTAATGAAGACGGTTTGCCCGCACACACGTTGCGATTGATGAGCGCACGCTTCGGGCGGTTTAAAGGCCATCGCCGAGAGTCGCACTGAACGTTGTGCTTTGCTTGGCGCCTCTGCCGTGTTGTCATGTGCTGTTGTGTTGCGTTATTCTGTGCTGACGGTATGTTAAATTTCATTTCACTAAACTAAACAATTTTAGCTGCTCACACGTGTCTTCTGCATGATCAGAGGAAGTATGAGGTATATACACTTTCCGGCTAGCACATATTATGGTTTATGGTTTGTGGCGGTTTAACGTCCCAAAATGACTCATGCTACGAGGGACGCCGTGGTGAAGGCCTCCGGAAATTTCGACCACATGGGGTTCTTTATTCTCCACTGACATCGCACTGCACACAAGCCTCTAAAATTTCGCCGGCATCAAAATTTCGGTACCCGCGGCCGGGATCGAACCCACCTCGTTCGGGTAAGCTGCGGAGCGCCATAACTACCGAGAAACTGCGGCGGCTGGCTAGCATGTTTTTGAAAAATGCACTGGAAATAGAAGACCTATCATAGCAGACCTAGTAGACCTTTCATGAAAAGCTGATGTGGTTGTTTCTTTTTTCTCGTGCTGTCACATAATGAACACGTCACCTTCAAAATTTAGACCTTGGTGAGTTGACACTTCCTGCTGCGTCACTTATTTAAACAAAATGTTTGAAACTGGAAATATAAGCGGATAATTGCGTGAAAAAGATCTTAATAGTGCTTCGATCCTTGTAAAAGTAAAAATGAAGTTTTCCCGTGCTCATTGACTACTTATAGCATTTTGGAGGTGGAACCCCGTCCCTCTCATCCGTTGCCTTAGTGGTAGCGCAGATCCCGCTAAAAGGCTCGAGTTCGCAACTCTGTAAATCTGGGAATAAAAAAAATAATGCAATTTATTTTTAAGCATGCGGTTGGACGCGCTATGATACATCATTTTCGAATCTTAGAAATTTAAGTGGAGATTTTCAATAATTTTTAAAATTTGGCAGCCTAGTGTTTTTCTCTTAATCCTGTGAATTTTCAGATATGAAGGAATCCTACCAGGCACTCAAAATTGAGTATGGAGATTGCCAAAACAATATATAACAAAATCTACTTAAGCTTCCTAGCTTTCAAGTTTCAACGGGAGACATTTTCCAAAATGTGTCCCGTTCGCTTTTTGTAACTCGACACCCATCGTGGGAGCCAAAATTATACCCAACGCCTCAGTATGCTGTACGTTGAGAGGCGACTCAAATATATCAGGACAACTGGGTGCAAAGAATTTCAGTTCATAGCTGTCCAAGGATTAGTTTTCGCGAATTGCGGAGAATCAGGCCCTACAAGAAGTTGGGCTTGTGTTTTTTTTCCGGGAAAAGAAATTAAAGAAAGAAGTAAGCTCGGATATGTTCTTGCGGGTGCACTTTCATTATTATATATATTTTTCTTTTAAAATAAAAATATCGACCGGACACGTGCCTTCAGTATTACCTGGACAATAAAAAATGCTTCATGGGAGTATGTTCGCACTCTAAGCTGCTATTATTTATTTTTGAGGGGACTATTTCGTGATAGCATTGTCAGCTACGCCATCCATTAATAAAGACATCCGGCTTTAAGGCTGTGTTTATAACGTCTACCCCTCCTGCAACCGAAGCGCCGTTGAAATCATGACAGTATTCAACCCTCTCCCCTGTCCTCACATTTTTAAGAGTTTCGTACCAGTAGTTCTTTTTTAAGCAATCTTCATAATTGGTTTCATAGTGTAAATTATTCTCAACACCCAACATCATCGGGATTCGCCAAGACATTACTTATAACTTCGGTTTCACAGCACAGAGTAGGAGGCCCTGTACTTCTCTTCAAAAAAAATTGGAGGACGCTTACGCTTCGCTTTAAAGGGCCACAGAAAAGGGTGTTGGAGCTTCGCATTCAAATGCTTGCACTATGTAGAGTACAGGCCACCGAGCGTCCATGCCGCGTACGAGACCTCAGAAGCGGGCGAGAAATTTACAATAAATTTTTAAAAATTCCCGCTTTCGTACATTGCGGCGACGCGCGGTGCCGGGCTTTCACACGAAAACCTGGCAGACGTCGTCACGTCTTGCAAATGACGTCAGCAGTCGGGCGTTATCATTGGTTTACAGCGCCAAACTATTTCAGCCGTCACGCGCTACAGCGGCCGCGGCCACTCCGCGCGCGCCGCAGCCGGCGGAGGTAGGGGAGTGGCCGACTGAGGCCCGTTTCACATGCATGCGATTTTCGCCTGCGACACTGCGAATTCTGTCGGTCTGCACTTCGAATTCATCCGGATTCCTCCCCAGATGGCGTGATGCGCATTAAAGTCACCACTGCCAATCCAAGGCCCAGGTGTTGCAGCCAACAAGTCCCTCAGCCTGTCGGCATCAAACCTTGTTGTTGGAGATAAGTACGCGCCCACAAGTGTAAACGTCAGGGTGCGCCTTTTCACCGTTACACAGACGTACTGGTTATGGTCGTGAGGGGGAACCGTATGGTGCACGTAAGTAAGCTCCCTTCGAATGTAGAGGACAATGCCTTAACGACGGTTCACCAACGTACATTCGCGGGCTGTCTTACAGCAGTTGTCCTGACTTGGCGTTTGTGTCTCGGTGCCTTGCGAGACGCGTCCGGTGGTTTGTCGACGTGGAAACGCATGGAAGTGACCACATCCCCACATATATTATTGTTCCAAGTCTCGCTGGATCCAGATCTGCCAAACGTTTGCAACGAATAGACTGGTCTATATTTAAAACCTATATGGAAGAAGCCTGCAGAGAACACATTACAACATGCATTGACGAGCGCATCAAGGAGGCTATGAAACACGCGAGATGCTTCTTCACTCCAATGCCAAAGTTCACTGACTTCGATGTGGAGCTGCAGCGCCTCCGATCAGTTGGACGAAGAGCAGAGAGAAGATACAGGCGCACAAAGTCGCTGCACGACTTAAGAGATGCAAGGCGCACACAAAAGAAAATTCAACGCAGGATACAAATCTTGCAGGCTTACCGTTGGAAAGAATTCTGTGAATCACTGGAACCTCGAAAGCCTCTCTCACGCATCTGTAGTGTGGTGCGTGATTTGCGAACATCTCCCCAGCAGATCCAACCATTCAAATCTCTTGCACTTCACCAAGGACGTAGCGAAGCGGAGATTGGTGAAGATTTTGCGCAAGAATAACCAGTCCCAGGAACCAAACCACAACTCTGAATTGCTGCGAAATGCCTAGATCTAGGGATTCACGAATGGACCTTCATTTCTCCATGGAAGAACTAGACGCCGCCATGGCCGGTTGCGGACGGTCTTCCTCGCCGAGGCCCGATGGAGTAACATACTCTGCACTTGCAAACCTTGGTGAGGAGGCGCGACGTGTTCTTTAGACCACTTCAACTCATCATGGAGTGCGGGTACAGTTCCGGACGTGTGGAAATCAAGTCGTCTGGTTCCAGTCCATAAACCTGGAACATCGCCGCTTGACCTAGCATCGTACCGCCCAACCGCATTGGCTAGTTGCGTGGGCAAACTCATGAAAAGAATGGTGCTTACGCGAATTGAGTGCTATCTGGAGCTCTATCAAATATACCCAGATGTAATGTTCGGGTTTCGGCGGGGACGTTCTTCTATTGATAGCGTGATTGACCTGGTTTCCTCAGTTCAACATCAGAAGCATTTGAAGCGCTTGACCGCGGCGTTGTTTCTTGATGCTAAAGGGGCGTATGATAACGTCACCCATAAAGCTATTTTGGACTCTCTGGAAGCTGCAGAACTTAGTGGTCGCATGTTCTGCTGGTGCGCAGTTATCTATCTAACCTATCACTATTTATGCCGACTGAGGACGGACCAACATCTTCACATTACATTTGCCGTGGTGTCCCACAGGGTGGAGTACTCAGCCCAACGCTTTACAATCTTGCGCTTGCCGGCGTTGCCGATGTACTACCACAGTCGGCGAGAGTCTCAGTCTATACAGCCGATATTTGTATCTGGGCATCAGGAGTAACAGGACGACAAGTTCCAGCAAAGCTTCAAAAGGCGGCAAGCATTCTTGCGGCCTACCTCCGCCTGCAAGGCCTGGAGATTTCTACTGAAAAATGTTCCGTTGTTGCCTTTACACGCAAGGACATGTCCCATTACCCCGTACGCATAAATGGGTCAACAATACCCTATGAAAGAGGCCATCGCTTCCTAGGAGTAATCATCGGTCGTAATCTAACATGGAGCCCACATGTCTCGTACATGAAAATGCGACTGACATCGATCGTTCAAGCTCTCTCCTTTCTCGGAGGGAATTCGTGGGGAGCATCAGTGCACTCGATGTTCCAGTTGTACGCCGCATTATTCATGGGATTCCTTCGGTACAGTATCCCTGCACTGGAAAACCTGAGGAAAACGAACATACGGTGTCTGCAAAGTGTTCAGGCTCAAGCTCTGCGGACGTGCCTAGGACTGCCATAATGCGCGTCTACAGCCACAACAGTACTCATCGCTCAGGAGAATCCAGTGATTGCCTATGTCACAATCGAAGCCTTGAGAGCGCATATTCATCACCTCTCTTGGATTCCCACGCACCATCTTGCCAGTCTTCCTGCTAACCGGCCGAGTACATCGTTTGCGAAAATTATTGATGCCCATCGCGACTTCCTACCAACGAAATTTACACCAACCTCTAGACGGTCTTCTCCATTATGGAGTCTGCACCAACCTTGTGTGCTTTTTTCCATACCGGGCATCAAAAATAAGGCTGATTTATCTGCGGCAGCACTAAAACAGACATCTCTAATATTTGCATGAGAAACACGGACATCGACTGCACGTATACACCGATGGCTCAGTGACCCGTTCCAGTTCCTGGACTCCGTAGTCATCCCGTAAGGACCATAGTTAAGAAAGTGAAAACATCACACCGGACTTCATCGACTGGCACAGAACTTGCTGCTATTGGTGTCGCCATTGAGCATTTCAGAAACACCCCAGCAATGATCTGTTTTCACTGATTCAGAGGCAGCCCTCCAAGCTTTACAATCTGCTCTTAGTCATGGGTCCCATGAACAAGTTGTCGTCGAAATTCGAGAGCTCCACCACACAGCCACTAACAAAGGGCACGATATTGTTTACCAATGGCTGCCAGGACACAGCGGCATCGAAGGCAACCACCACGCGGACGAGGCCACGCGAACTGCTCACCATGAGGGTGATTGCGTGTCCATCCTCATCTCGAGAGTCGACGCAGCGGATATGCTTAGTCCAGTGTAGCGGGACATCACGCTTGCCGCGTGGAATTCAGGCCAATTCTCGCATTCGCATTCATAAACCTTAGATTCAGATCTGAAGCTTCGGCTTCCATCCGGCCTACCACGACGTGAAGCAGCTTTGTTGTGTCGCCTATGGCTTGGTGTAGCTTTCAGCAAGCACTACTCGTTCTTAATGGGTATGGCGGACATCCCTGCATGTGTCATCTGCGGGTGTGATGAGACAATAGCCCACATTCTATGTGAGTGCCCTGCCTACAGCGCCGAAAGACAGTCTCTCTGCCGTGCACTGGAGCATCTCGACCTGCGCCCGCTGACGGAAACGAAGATTCTCGGCCAGTGGCCGCGATGGTCGTCGGCGGTGAAGGCATCCAAGGCACTGCTCCGCTTTTTGAAGACTTGTGGCCTGCACGATAGGCTGTGAGTTTACTGAACGCTGTGAGGTTACATAGTGACTTTAATTTCCTGCAACTGCCTTTTCTCCTTCATCTTTTTCTCCCTTCACCCCTTTCCCCCCGTGCAGGGTAGGAAACCGGCAATTCGTCTGGTTAACCTCTTTGCCTTTCATCATCCTCCTCCTCCTCTTCCTCATCCTGTGGGTCTGCGACTGGGGAGAGCCGTCGGTCTAGTCGCAGACGGCTTGCGATCGAGTTCCGTCCGGTTGGTATTCAGTCGCAGTGTCGGTGTGTTCGCTCTGCGACTGACCATTGGGGAGCGCCGAGACAGCGTGCGACGTGCGGCCACGTGGGAGCTGTTACCGCGATGGAAGCAAAACTGTTTATTGTAATGAAAACATACGAAACAATGCCTTGAACACATTGAACACATAAAATCATGAACACATTCCGTGTGACGTTTCGATCGCGTTTAACAATGGGTTGCCTAAGCAACTTTGTAAGGTGTGGGCGCGGGCTAGTTGGTACTGCATTGCAAGACGAAAAGCGCGAAAAAAACACACGGACGCAAAGAAAAACAAAGAACCAGCTCTTGTCCTTTGTCTTTCTTTGCGTCCGTGTGTTTTTTTCGCACTTTTCGTCTTACAATAGGATATGCAAAGATCAAGCAACCTTGCCTGTTCCTCCGACCGGATTCGTTGTGTCGGTGTTGCATGAGAAAGCACTGACCGAAAATCGCACTGCGGCCTCACCGACTACACCGGATATTTTCGGTCCAATCAAAGCATGTGAAACGGGCCTGATTGGGGCCGGTGGAGGAGCGCCGGCGTTTTGTCGTGCGAGAGGAGAGGAAAAGGCGCGAAGACGCGGAAGTTCAAATTTTGTCTGCATATAAGTCAGCTTCCACAAAACCTATTAAAATAATTCATGCTGGGGTATAATTATGAATTGTCGTCTTTTAACATCCCAGACATATCGAACCATTATTAAGACCCCCTTTCTGGGTCCCTTTAAGAGTGGAACGCGACAGAGTGTTGCTGCGCTGCCAGGAAGTCTACGCAAAGCCATCGCCTTAACCATTGGAGAAATCGCTCGCAGTCTCTAGGAGGCCTCTGAAAACAACACAGACGTTCCTCCACACATGCACTCGTAGACAGCTGCAGTTCCGTCACACCTGATCAGAAACAAAATTACTCCGACGCAGATAGGTCGCCTACGCACGCGCTAACTGCCGGGCCTGCGCCTTGCATGACGTATGGGGATTTCAGTGGGCGCCTCATGATGGTGCTACGACTGCACGCCAAGCACAGAGGAAATTTACCGCAAACGCATCGTACTCGCTTAATTCCGATGTTTTTAAATTAGATGTTGATAATTACTCATGTGCGCCTCAGTACTCTTCTCGAAGATACGTTTCTAAGAAACACGTGCATTCACTAGATGCGCCTTTATTCATGCTCAATTGTCCAGCGGTCGTGGCGGAGCTTTGGAGCTTTTTGGAACTGTACAAACTATCCAGCATGAGAAGTGGCGGTGCCCCGGAATGAAGCACATGGAAACAGTGAACGTGAAATCTCGATCTCGCTTAAGGACGGAGTATCAGTAAGTACAATAACTCACACGCTCAATGTTTTCGGGGTACAAGCTTTAGTTGTGATTCCAGGCACGCCTCCGCTGTGTCTTCGTTGTAGCCGTGTGTGACATGTACGGTGTCAGTGTCGTACACCTTGATGCACCCAATGCCGACGCTTTGGGCACACAGTAGACAACTGTCTTTAGTTATGCTGACAGGTTAGGCCAGGGAAACTGGACACATGAGAATGAAGTGTCAGAGCACCTTATGGATGTGTCGGATGTTATGGAAGCGCCAGGTGAACAGACTCATGAGCTCCCAACAGAAGACGGACCAAACACTTTTGCACCAACTAACTGCAAGGGACCGCCTGCAAGTACGGACAAACAGGAATACTCGTCTCCGGACCCAAAGCCACCGGATTCAGGTCTGCCTCGGCCTGTTACTTCTAGTCCTGTGCTTGCTGCTCACGAGCCATCTGTTACCCAGCGATCACGAGAGCTTAACACCCCTTTTGTAGAGCCAGTTCAGGCGCTACAGCCAGTGAGTATGCGACATGCCTTCTTCGCCGGCGATGCCCCTTCGTCGCCGGAGTGCAGCTGTGTGTCGCCTGAAGTGTCAGCCTCCAGTGTATTCTGTGCCCCGTCGGCTCTCAATGTGGTTGCGAGCGACGCGGTCAACTCGGCTTCATGGGCCGAAGCCTTGGCTTCTCGGAAGAAGCGATGGACAACAGCGTACCTTTGAAGCCTGCTGCAGATGATGAGGTGTGTGTCGGTGGCTATGAGCACAAGGCACCTGGTGTGGTGGCTCAGGGAAGGGTAACCTCAAAACGAAGGGCGAAGTCTGTCCTGCAGGCCGCCGATTTGCAGGCGGGACACCCCAGTACAGGGGATGGCGTTGAATAAGACAAGCGCCAAAAATGGCGGGCGTCGCAAAATTTCACGTCGCTACCTTTAACATTAGAGATTTGCGTAACCGTGGAACGCCACAACAGTTACGGAATCATTTAAAGGAATGGAGTGTGAGTGTGGCAGTCAGCCAGGAAGCCAAGCTGTCCTCTGATAAAGAGACTGAAACTGCTCTCGAGCCTTTTTGGGCAGAATTCAATGTTATCTTTAGTCACTCGAGATGCTGATCAGGTGAGTGCTGGCTATTCCTGGAAAACACACTGGTGATTACTGCCGTGTGGTATCGCACAGATGATGACGGTTGACTTGTCGACTGTGACCTCACAATTTCGGGTGTACAGTGTAAAATTGTTGGTGTTTATGCCTCTGCAAATCAGCGTGATAGAAAGCTATTTTTTCTGTCACTAGTCCACCATTTGTGCTCGGAGCGCAAGTTGGGTAATTTCAACTGTGTTCGTAGGGATGAAGACCGAGCAGTGTTAAGTAAGCGTTATGACCTTAGTGCTGCTTTGATTCTGCATGCGATAAACCTCGTGGATGATGGGCAAGATAGGAGACATAATATTCATTTCAGTCATTTTCAGTGTCCTCCAAGTGCTCGGCTTGACACGATTTACGTTTCAGCAGACATGTTAGCCAGCATTTTTGGTTTCTGGGTGCGGTCCATATTCTTCAGTGATCACTGCATGTTATCGCTTCAGATAGGGAGGTACAGTCGGCGCATACTCCCTCCTCGATGGGAGCTGTGGAAGTTGAATAGCTGTCTGCTCTCAGATGAAATCTTCAAACGTGCTCTTTTTACCTGCTTGAAGGATGCATGATGAAGGATGAAGGATGCATGCGGTGATTTCTCAGTTTCGCAAAAATGGGACCTATTTAAACAAGAAACAAAAAACTTGGCTATTGAAGCCCCAACAAGAATCGCGTTTTTGAAGAGACATCACCTGCGAGAGCTCAGCCCTACTTTGGGTTATCTGCAAAAGTTAGAGAGAATAAGCCCAGGTGCCTATGTAGAAGATATCGCTGCCGTAAAAGCAGAGCTTCAGCAGTTTGAAACCGAAAGATGCAAGGGTGCCGGCCTTGATAAGGTCACTGGTTCCGTAGGTTTCTGGATGGGCAACAATCTCTTCATGCTCTGAGTGATGAAAGTCAGACTGCTTTTGATAAAGAAATATGTTGATTGCACATACAGCGATAGTACTGGTATTACTGATGCTTTCTTTGACTATTATAGGAAGCTGTTTAGCGGTTGTAATATAGATTACAAACTCTTTGTAAATGTTCTTTGCAATCCTCTGCACCTAGTTATCGCTGACATAATAGGCATGCATCTGGTCTGCGGCATCAGAGGCCGCAGCATATTGCACGTTCAGCATTGGAGACAGTATCAGATGAGACCGGAAAAGAAGCTCTAATTCAGATTGACCTTGTCAAGGCATTTGATAAAATTCGTCTCGATTTCCTGTTTGCGGTCTTAGAGCATCTAAATATTGGAGATGTTTTGCTTGGGGGCATAAGACTGCTACAGGAAGCCCTATACAAAGCTATTGGTTAACCAAGAACTAACCAAACCTATTCTATTTAAATCATGTGTTCGCCAAGGCTGTCCATTATCGCCATTGTTGTTGCTCTATATCTTGAACCCCTTTGCCTCAGTATTATTAATACCGCGACTATCCGTGGCTGCTTCTTCGCTTCTCAAGGTCCGAACATGTAGACTTAATAACCTCAATGGCACTTAAAAAGTTAGGATACCTGCGTCGCGCAATAAAAGCTGCTCCTAGAGATACTAAACTACTAATGTACAAGTCGCTAATCCGTCCGCTATTTGAATACGTCTCTCCTGTCTGGAACCCGCGTAAACAACGCGAAATTAATCAAATCGAGGCTGTCCAGAAAAAAGCCATTCGCTTTATATACCACACGTTTGATAGGAATTGCTCGCCTTCCACAGAACTTTCATCACTGGGCCTGAAACTGCTCTCAGCCCTTCTTGCCGGACCTCTTCAAATGATTATCTAATCCCAGCTATACCATCTAAAACTAGAAGTCACCACAGCCTAAATATCATTCCTTATTTTGCCCGTATGAACACTTTTAAGTACAGTTTCTTTCCGCGTGTAATCGAATGCTGGAATTCTTTACCTGGTTGTACACGATCTCTTCCCTTAAAGCTGTTTTTAGAGGCTATTGAATAGTATTGCCTTTTCTTTCATATGTTTTTTCTCGACTCACATTGTCTCTGCTGTTCGCCATTGTTGTGCTCATTGTTTCTCTACGTTGTTTTGTTTATACCCACCACTGCAATAGCCCAATAGGGCTGCAGTATGTAAAAATAAAATAAAATAAAAATAAAATGTGAAATTAAGTTATTAGCCTATGCAGATGATGTCGCCCTCTTTTGTTCTGAAAGAAAGAGTGTGCTTGAGGCATTACATCTGACAGAATAGTTTTGTGAGGTATCAGGTGCGGCTTTTAATTTAGACAAATCCAAGGGGTTTGGTCTGGTAATCGGGGTAGAACATTAGGTCATTTTGGTAACATTACCTTGGACTGCGGGGCCCTTCAGTACCTTGGTGTTCCTGTTGAACAAATTCGCAGCAGCGGAGCCTACTGGAATTCACATTATCTCCATGAGGCGACAAACCCAGGCTTGGATGGGTAAGTACGTCTGAGTGTTTGGCCTGTCAGTGTTTTTATTCGCAAAACTTTCCTATGTGCTGCAGGTTCTCCACTGTGCGAGGAAGAAAGTGCAGTTGACGCACATAATATTTGCTACCTTCGTATGGCGTTCCCAAAAAGAAACCATGCGTTGCGATAACCTATTTTTTTCTCTAGAGTCGGGTAGAATAGGCTGTGCTTATAAGCGTCTCAGCGCGAATTTGCCTTTCCTGTTCCCACCGACTGGACGCACTCATGAGGGGGCTTTATGGGGAGTCCTTAAGGACGTTGGTGACGCCTTCAATTTCCTCACTGCGCGCTATTCTTTAGTCTACCGGTATAGCCTCTCCAGAAGGCAGATTACTCAGGCACATACATAGTATTTGTTTCCTGCACCGTTGTATCGGTGTCACATATAATAGTATGAACGAAAGAGGTTTCAAGAAGATGACGAGCAAGCCGATAAGGATGACGTGGATTAACCGAAGAATAAAGAAGATGAAGAAGTAGTATTCAGTGAGGTGGAAACAGAAACAGATGACTGGTGGAGAAGAGAAGAAGAAAAGGACGACGACAAGGATTACGTGGACTAACGCCAAGGCTATAAAAGAGGGAGGGAGGGCGAGGAACGGGGGCTGGGGAAGAACAGAAAAGCGGAGGGTCCGGTGGGTCAGGGACGTTTCGGCTCAAAGAGAACAACGCCGGCTAGTGCTCTGATGAGCTCGAGTCCTACGGGTTCGCACAGTGGAATTCCTGTCGTTCCTGAGCCCGTTCCTGGGAATCAACGGAGGACGATACTAGCTGCTGCGGCCAGGGGTGCCTCCAGCGCGTTTGCCACCCATCCGGGTAGTGCTCCCAACGCCGACATCACCGGCATCGCCTCCACGGGTGCTTGGACCGGGAGCTTATACGACGCAGCCAACGACGCCGCCAGCGACGCCAGCCTGAGCACGTCGAACGCCACCTCGACGCCGGCTACTGGACCCATGCAACGCCGCATCCGCACCGATTCAACAGTGAGCACGAACACCGACCGCTAAGAGTAGAACGCTAGTAGTAGACGCTAGTAGCAGTGTTATCGGGTCGTGTGTGTTGATAGTCTTTGTGTTCTGTGTTAGTTTTGTTAGTTTTCTGTTCTAGTGTTTGTTTCACGTAGGGTGTATTAAATGTGCTCTGTGTGGGTACACCTATCACCTAGTTCATTCTTTTGGCCCGAGTGCTCTCAGGGGAGATCCGTGACAATCGGCAACCTTTTCTGGAGTTTTTTTACACCAGTGTTTTAAAACGTGTTAGGCGAATGTGCATTTCTTCTGGTGCAAAAAAATTCTTCTTCAAACCATACATACCCATGATGCCTATGAAGTCACGGCTTCATACTATGGAGATACTTGCGTCATGCATGGTTAATTGCCGCTAGTGCAATGCACCAGGGACAATTGACCAATTTTTATTCTCTGCATTGACGCTACGTTCATATGGGACATATTACAACGAACAATTAAGGACATTGACATGACACCCTACAGTATCAATTTTTGCTTGTGGAGAAAAAGTGCGTTAAGCCATATGATCTCTTTATATCGTTGGGACTATGTAGTCTCTGGAAAATCCGCAGAATAGACCGCCACGCTGAATCATCATTGTCGTCGGAATCTGTTTCGTGAGCTGTGCGCTTTGATGCGGGGAGCATATGCTGCCCTGGACCCAAGCAGCACCAGTAATTGGCCCAACATTGGAACTGTATTAGCAAAGCTGGCCCTACAAAGAACCAGGATGGGACCATCCTCTTGCAATATTGGTCCGATGACCTGTGCTGCTTGGAGAAGAGTCGCATAGCCGGCTCCCCTATCTAGATGCATGCGTGTGCCTCCCAGACCTTTGATGTTTTGGAAGGCGGGGTCGAGCAGGGATATGGTGGCCTAGTCTGTTGTGGCGTAAGCATGCTTAGATTTTTCTTTTCGGCACTATTCCCATGCAATAAAGAAAAAGGAGCGGCGTGGCGTAGTGCAAGCACCCCATCTCGAACGCCAAAGGCCCTGTGTCGATTCCCGGCCTTGAACCCAGATGTTTTATCCATTGTGTGTGCTGGCACACTCAATGCATCGTAAACATTCCATTTCCGACGCGCGATGCCGCCAGCGACTAGTACTACTACGACCGAACGAGCTGTATATACACTGTGGCGTAAAAGGGCTTCTCCAACACAGCGGATATAAACGACCGCAATTGCAGAGAATTCGCACTACTTAAACGCTTCGCCACCTGATCGCGCATGTTATTATTGTCAACTAGTAACACGCAGGCTGGATGGTGCTCAGTTTATCTTTTGACAAGTTGTGAAGTTCTATCAAGCAAAATAAAATTTGCCGTGTCCAATGTACCACCTTAAGCAGGGGACACATGGGCGAAAACTTGGCTGTCGCGTCGCACCGTCCGCCGCATGTGAACTGCCGCCCCACTGCAAGCAGGGACACACAGAGCGGCAAGCATCGATGCGTCGCTCGACTTAAGCTCCGCCCACAGCCGGTTTCACACTTCGGCAACTGGCAGCAGTGGCTGCGCGCTGCTTGGCTTGCGGTAATTCAAATTCGCAACGTAAAAGACAAAATAGCCATCTTATCAGGAGGATTGTCAGCTTTATTCGAGCAGCGACAAATCTTGTCCGTGCAAGTTGCGAGCTTTCGGCAACAGCGTCGCCCGCAGGCGCTCCGGGCGACGAACTGCGCTGATGTCTGGCTGCCCTTGTCGTCGCTAGGCTACAGCCTGTGTCGTAATGAAGCCGCAGCTGACGGCGGTTCGGAAGTCGCCTGCGCTAAAATAACAGGCCTTTTCTTCACATGGTTTTAGAGTTAACAGCATCATCTCACAATAAAACAATAATATGGTCAATTTCCGCGGTGCATTAGGCAGAGGAGCAAGCGGGCGCCTGGCGAACCGGACCGCAACTTCGGGCCAGTGGCAGCTGCGAGGCGGTTGTGACAAGAAATTTTCTTGTATCACTGCTGTTACTTCTACCGGCAATTCAGTATTGGTCAACGATCCTCAGAAATGATGCATTTTTCACATTTCTCTATCCCCGGGTTTATTATCTACGTCAAGATCCCAGCCAACAACGTACCTCCTCAGGTGCGCCTAAAAAGGATGGAATGTCCCAGTCCCCGTATAACATTTATCAAACATTTCCAGGCCGTAGAGGCAGGACATAAAAACACAAACAAAAGGGCTGTGCGCCCAATAATGACCTAGAAACGTTTTTTCGCGGTCGTTAAGCAGAAACAAAAACAAATCGTAGCATTTTGGTCCCAGAAAGGTAACTGGGATAACGTTTTTGGGACCAATGCTTTTCAACAAAAGTACAAACTGCCTCCTCCCTCCCTTTCCTCTCTCCCTCAAGCCAAAAGCTAAGGGGAGAGAACGTTTTGCTCTTGCACTCGCCGTTTTGAGAGATCAGAGAGTTTTGTTCGAACAGCCGAAGGAAGCGCAGTTCACCCCGCATCTCTCTCGTGGGCCGTCGGCTCCATGCTGCAGGCAGGCAGGCGACGGCGGTCTGCCTTTTCATCGCACCGCCGGGAGCGGCGGTCACCAGCGTGCCCGTCTTCTATAGCGTTACCAACTTCAGCACTGTGCGGCGGTCCCGGCAGGCATCTGCAACTACCAGCAGTCTTCGTTGCGCCGCTGTCTAGCAGAGGCGCAGTAATGTCCTCCCGTCGCTCGCCCGGCTTTCTCGCTGGACGGAAGCCATGTTGCGCACACTTATTCGCGCAGCCCCTAGCCGCTCGCGCGCAAGCCTCAACGCGCGGCAGCTCTTGCTCTCATCACTGGGCTGTCGTGAACTTCGCAGCTACGGATTCATGGCAGCTTTCCCGCGCACCTCGGCGTGCCCACATAATTCCTTTTGGAACTGGTGCAGAGGCGCGCGGCGCTTCGCAAGTCTTTTGCGCAGCTTCACTGCTCTACACCATAATGGCGCTCTTATAGGCGTCGTTCGCGGCAGCGGATTTCAAGGCAATGGGCGACTCCTAGCGCGCACTCTGCATCCCTCAGGGCTTCCAACGAATGTGGCGTGTTGTTGGTGGCAGCGTGGCCGTCCACTGAGGTCATAGGCGGGAGAGATTTTCGGAGGCCCACCAGACTCCTGCTGCGAGTGCCCATGGATTAACCTGCTGTACCTACATTACCGTCCTGTCGCAGCGGTATAGTTTATGTTGTGTTCGTGTCGCTGACTCCCAACCCTCCCCTACCGAATTACTTGTGCCTTGGTCACCTTGGTCTCGCCTCCCACGCCGTATTGTGCCGCACGCGCGGTCTGCTGTACCATGGGTGCGGCGCGCCAGGGCTCCTACCTCAAGACGTCCACCCCTTTCCATCCGGCTCCAAGCAGTATTATCTCCACATATAGTCACAAGAAAATAAAACGGGGGTGTAACGAGGATGTAACGCGTATGTTTGAGCGTTCGCTGTGCCATGCGAAGGCGCAGGACAGAAGGCTGCGTTGAATTCATATATATAGTTGCAGCATTTTATTTCATCCCCAGGTTTCCGTTGGCAACGTCGTGAAGGTATGTTGGTTTATGCTCGTTTTTTATTTTCGCCTCGTAGAATTAATTTTCTTCCTTTTTTGATAACACACTCAAGCGTTACTCCGAGGCTCGTGTGTGAGGCAAGCGAGAGGGAGGTTTCACCCTGCAGAAGATCCGTGACCTGAAACCGCGTATCTGTATCGTACGCCCATCTCGTCTTTTCTTTTCGCACCCAGGTTGCTCTTTGCATGCGTTTGCTTTTGCGTGTGCATGTATGCTTTTGTACCATTTAGAATGTTTGCTTAAGGTGCATGAACTTTCAGCCTGTATTATGTTTTTATGGCTTGATTCTTCAGATTTCTCAGAGCTGGAGAAAAATTTGGCTATTATTAAATGCTGGTGCCGTAGTCTTCCGTACATTGTGTGTTAAATTATGCATACATATGCGTCTCCTGTTTGTATTCATTTAATTTCAAGGAGCACATCTAAAAAACTGAAATTACATCTGTACTGCGCTGCTATTACCTGTTATATCGGCGGGACCTGGCGACTTTTTGAATTCATATTTCCTTTGTGGTGTAAAATTCGAGCACATTTCATGTTCTTGTGGCGGGAGCAGCGCAGCACGAAACAAATAAGAGAGAGGCGGAAATCGACGCTGACTAACAACCTGATTTTTAATGCACGTTCGTCTAATATATACATGTCGCTCGTGCAATAAGGAAAGGACAGAAGCATGACAAACGAATGAGATGTACACGTGGTAAAATATTAGAGAAACGCACGCAGATAATCAATTTCGCTGTCTCGAAACGCTATCGAAAGTATGCAAACGCATATATGTCGCTCTTTTGTCGGATTTTGAAGGCTTCTTCAAGCTCCCTGCTCCGTTGATAATGAAGTGATGACTATTGTGTTGCTAAGCTGCAGGTCACATTCATGCTCTCTGCAATGTTTTGCTAATTCACTGCAGATGGCGCCCTTTAGGGATCTTTTGTGCTCTCGAAGCCGTTTATTCAAACAGCGCCCTGTTTGACCAATGTAGGTGCGTCCACATGACAGAGGCCTGTATTTCATAAACCCCGCTTTTCACACATTTCACATGTTTTTTCGGGTGCTTTTTCTTGTATTGATTTTTCTTTGCTCGCTGTTGACTTTGGCGCAAAGCGTTCTTAATTTGTTGGGTGCTCACATTAGCGCTTTTGCACCAGCCCTTGCGCCTACCTTTTTGAGACTGTGGGAAATGTCATTAATGTAAGGAATGACCGCGTACGGCTTCCTTTCTTCTGATGTGGTTGTAACATATTTTCTGCCTTTAAGTGCTTGCAGAATCCCTTCTGCGACACTGGGTAGCAGTCTCGTCGGGTAACCTGCAGCTTCCAGCCGACTGTTCTGGGCGTCAAAACTGCCTTGAACTTCATGATGACAGGATCTCGTGAATGCGGCTCTCATTGCTGCTTTTGCTAAGGACTAGAAGACCTAAGACTAGAAATAACAAGTGAACTCCCAGAAAACAACGTTATGCGATTTCTTGACTTGACGCTATAGCCTCTCTAGGCGCTCACATATGCTGCCGGTACAGACCACGAAGCTAGAAGGGACTGCTCCCCTGCACACCTGCGCAGTCCAAGATCATCAAGCGGGGGTAGAAAAAATCAGCAATGAGAGCCGCAGTGACGCGATCCTGTCATCATGGAGTTCAAGGCAGTTTTGACACCCAGAACCGTTGGCTGAAAGCAGCAGGTTGCCCGACGAGACTGCTATCCAGTATTGCAGAAGGGATTCTGCAAGCACTTAGAGGCAGAAAATATGTCACAACCACATCAGAATAAAGGAAGACGTACGCGGTCATTCCTTACATTAAGGGCACAGGGTAAGTTAAAAGTAGAAAAAAATCGTTTTTTTTTCTTTTGGAATTTTAGAAGTTCAATTCTTTCTACACATGTTCCATGATCGCACTTTCCTCAGAAAGCCATATTTACGGCTGAAAAACGCTTTTTTCTGAAACCAAGTAGTGAGCGGCCACGCCCCCTTTCAGGATTAACGTCAATTTTTTCAACCAAAAAGTCCACCACCTGATTTCAAAACTTGTCTAAAATCAAGTACATATAAAAAAATTGTCTGGCAACTATTGTACAGCTCCTCTTTTTTAGCCAAGACAATCCTGAGACGCTTTGCACGTTTTTTCCACGTTTCTGCAACCTTCATGCAGCTGCGTCCGAGTGCTATCCCTTTATTTATTTATTTATTTATTTATTATTGATACCCTCAGGGCCAAAGGCATTTCAGAGGGGAGTGGTTACAAATCACAGAAAATGAACAAAAACAAAAATTCAACATACAAGCGTCATGTTCCTGGTTATACAATTCAGAAGTAAGCATAATATGTAAGTGCAAGGTAAGAGAACAAAACAAGGGAAACTAAAGTAAACAAAGGAAATGGAGAATGATAAGTACATTTGTTGTGAACCTTAGTATACAATGTTAGCTAAATTGCTACGGAAGCGCAGGATGTCTTGAATGCAGGCTGTCGATCCGGGAAGGTGGTTCCAATCTGCTGATGTACGGGGAATGAACGACTGAGAACAAGCTTTTGTTTCGTGCGACGTTATACCGACCTTGTGAACGTGGTCTAGCCGTGGAGAGATGAAAGACGGAGGAGATATCAATTCATCGCGTAGATTGGGACAGTTGTAAAAAATTTTATGAAATAAACATAACCGTGAAAATTTTCGACGGGAGGCTAAGGGTGGGAGTTTGAGCGTGTTTTTCATGGAGGTGACACTTGCAGTACGATTGAAGTTAAGTAGGATGAAACGGGCGGCGTTATTTTGTACAAGCTCGAGTGCATTAATTGAGTTTGCGTAGCTGGGGTCCCAAATTGCAGATGCGTATTCTAGTTTACTACGGACAAGGGTTTTCTTTAACATGAGTTTTAGGGAGGTAGGGGAATTGGAGAAATTCCGGCGTAGGTAGCCTAGCATGCTGTTAGCGTTGTTAATTATGGCGTTAATATGGAGCGACCAATTTAGAGTGGAAGATATATGAACTCCGAGGTAGCGATATGACGTGACGGCCTCCAGTATGGTATTATTTAGACAATATGCACCTGTAGTAGATGATGTGCGGGAGACACGTAAAACTTTGCATTTAGAAGAATTAAGTTGCATTAACCATAAGTTGCACCATGCAGATATAGCAGATAGATCATTCTGTAGAGCGCATACGTCGTTAGTGTCGTTAATTTCGCGAAAAATTACGCAGTCATCAGCGAATAAGTGTACGTTAGAGGTTACGCAAGAAGGTAGGTCATTAATGTATATAAGAAATAAAAGAGGGCCTAAGACGGATCCCTGTGGCACTCCAGAATGGACGGGGGTTGATGGAGAGGTGGCATTGTTAGCAGTTACGAACTGAGTGCGGTTGCAAAGGAAATATTCGAGCCAGAAAAAAAGCCTAGGATCAAGGTTTAGTTTGCTTAGCTTAAAAAGTAGTAATTTGTGGCATATCTTTTCGAAGGCTTTTGCGAAGTCGAGGAAGACGCAGTCAGCTGTTGAGCGGCGATCAAGGATGAGATTAAGTTTATGCGTAAATGATGCTAACTGAGTTTCGCAAGACAGTCGCTTACGAAAACCGTGCTGCATGTCTGTAAAAAATGAATTTGACTCCAAGAAGTTCGCGATACCTGTGTATAATATGTGCTCCAATACTTTACATGGAATACTTGTCAAAGATATGGGACGGTAGTTAAGGGGTGAATTCTTGTTACCTGATTTATGGATTGGGACCACCTTCCCGACCGTCCAGTCAGCAGGCAGAGCACCGGTGTCGAGGGACTGTTGAAATATCTTGCAAAGCAGCAATGAAGAGTAAGTTTGAGAACCCTTAAGAAATTTCGCGTTGATTGAGTCAGTACCTGGACTGGAGCATGGTTTAAGGGATTCAATAATCTTCTCAATACCGCAAGCTTCGATGCAAATGGGATCCATAGTTATGTAGTTGTAAGTCTGCGCTTGTGGAAAAATGGTGTTAGTACAATGAACAAAGTTTTTACAGAATGTGGAGTTCAGTACCGCTGGGCATTCTGCATCTGGGATGGCAAGGCCATTCTCGTCTAATAAGTTAATGGTATCGCTGTGGCTGGGGTTGACAATGCGCCAGAACTTTTTAGGATCAGTGGAAAGAATGCTAGGAAGTGTATTGTGAAGAAAATTATTTTTTGTGCTTTTAAGTGCAGTTACGTAAACGGCGTTAGCTTCGCGGTACGCCTCCCATTTTGCGTTACTACCAGACCTTTTCGCAACTCGGTAGAAACGTTTTTTTCGATTGGACAGTCGTTTAAGATAGGAGTTGTACCACGGGGCTCTCGAGTGGGAACAGATTGTCCGTAATGGTATGTATGTATCTGTTAATTCTTTAACCTTGGTAACGAATAGATTCCAGTTAGTATCGACAGAGCGGTCATCAAACCCGTTGCAATAATAATCGATAAATTCGGCGAGTTCCCTGTTAATGTCCTGAAAATCAGCTTTTTTATAGTCGCGGATGTGTTTAGAAATCTCAGCTGAAGGAGTAACGATGCAAATGTCAAATGAGAGCGATAGATGGTCGCTGAGACCAGGTAAGTAAGTGATTTCTGAGGCCATATCGGGATGGGTAGTCAGTATTAAGTCCAGCGTGTTTTCAGTGGTATTAGTAATTCTTGTCGGTTGAGAGACTAGTTGGGAAAAGGAAAAAGTGGAACAAAGGTTTAAGAAATCGGTGCTTAAGTTAGAAGAAGGGTTCTGAACTGGGGTATCAAAAGACCAAGATATGTTAGGAAGATTGAAGTCGCCAAGTAAGAAAACAGGCGCCAGGGGGTGTCGTGTGCAAACAGCATTTATGGCATCGTGCAGATCATCGAGGAAGTTAGCAGAGTGACTGGGAGGACGGTAGCATACCCCGAAGACAATTTTAGAGTGTCCAAGTTCCACGCATGCCCAGACAATCTCGAGATCTGTTGTGATGTTAATAGCGTAAGACCGGAGTGTTTTACAAATGGCAAGTAATACGCCACCACCCTGACGTGACGTGCGGTCGCAGCGATAAAAAGTGTATCGGGATGAGTCCTGGAAAATTTCGGTGTTACGAATGTTAGAATGAAGCCATGTTTCAGTAAGTGCAATAATATCTGCGTTACACGTGTCAGCTACGGAATGAAATGCATCACGTTTGTTTACGATACTTCTTACGTTAGCGAGAAGAACAGATGTGCGTGGTGAAGGCGACGACTGCCCACGTCCCCTCTCGTGATGCTATGGGGCGTTTTCGGTGTTTTGGGCATTTGATGAAGGCGACCGCGGTGTGTCCTCTTCGAGTACTTCGGTGGGAAATTCCTTTATCAGTTCGATGTTGTTTGTCACGCTGTCGTACATGTAGCACTTATTGTTAACGTAGAGTTTGTTGTAACGAAGCTGGAACTTTGGTGACTGAGGCAGGCTTTTAGCGAAATTAGTAAGTTGCTGGCGCGCGTTACGGGTTGCTGGCGAAAAATCCTCTGATACAGAAATGTTGTCAGTTTTAAGTTTAGCTCGACATGCTAGTATTCTGCCACGGTCTTTAAATAAGCCGAACCGGATAACTACAGGCCGACATTTTTTATGTGAGAACGTACCTATCCTGTGGGCGCGCTCAATGACCGGTTGATCAAAATCAGTGCCTAAAGAAGTTGAAAATGCAGTGATAATTTTTTTTTCAGTCTGTTCCCAGGTTTCACGTGCGTCGGGTATACCGCGTAAGATTAAATTGTTCCGTCGTGAACGGTCTTCAAGGTCATCTATACGAGCCTGTAATTCATACTGTCGCGAAGTCAGCTGTTTGACTGTATCTTGAGTTGCGGCGACGTCGAGTTCTAGGGTTTCCAGAGTTTTGCATCTGCTTTCGATCAGTTCCAAACGGTTGAACACATCAAGCAACTTAGTTTCGAGGACTGCCTGGCTTGATTTGATTGTGTTAACGTCTGCACTCAGTTTAGTTTGGCCAGTCGTGAGTTCAGACGTTTTTTTGTCAATGCCTTTAAGTAACTTCATTATCTCATTCATTTGCTGAGAATCGCGTTCCGGATCAGTAGAGGCAGAGGCGGTACGTGTGTTGGGACCAGGGTTGGACTCGACGTCGCCGCAGCATAGCAACAGATATGCAGAGTCAAAGCAATCGCAGGCAACAGCACAAATCACCCTTGGGCAAGGGAGCGAAATAAGGAATCTGTTATCGTTTTTCTTAACGAAAAGAGAGTGCCGGTTACACACCTGTGGTGCGAAGAACAGATGCGTGTTAGCATGGCTGCTCCCTTGCCCACTGAAGATGGTGACGGGCTGCAGGGCCTTAAAGTGCTCGGGCTGCTGCGGTGTCGCTGCGGTAGCGAAGAGCCCGATATCTGGTACGATGACAGGAGATTGTTCCGCGATGTAGGCGCATGCGTGGCAAATGCGATCGGTCGCATCGGCATCGGGTAGACAGTATTGTATCAGTATTGTATTGTATCGATCAGTATTGTAAATTGTTCCGGTGTTGGTTGCTGCTGATAAGTTGAGATGCCCAGGGCAAAGAAGGCCTTCGTCAGACGTGAATTTCACGGCAACCGCTACGCTCATCGTGAAAAAGCAAAAGGATGTCCACGACCGAATGAGATCCCGAACGCCGAACGCGCCAGCTCCTCGACATCGAAGCTTTCAAGATTTTTTCTGTGCTTCCAGGAAGAGGATGTGCTACAGAGCAGCAGCCAATATGCCTTAATGGACATGGACGGCATTTGTGCCGCAATTACACAGATTTGTGTGTGCAGAGAGTGCGGTGGAAGTGTTGAGCTCAACGAAATTGTGACAAAACGGGTAGGTGTTGCAAGCGTTTACAGTTTGAACTGTGAAGTGTGCAGTGCCGCACAACGATTTGAGACGTCGAAGAAAACTAATTCTGGCCTCTATGAAGCCAACCTCAGGTTAGTGTATGCCTTGAGGTCCATTGGTAAGGGAATGGCTGCAGGAAATATACTCTGTGCTATGCTAAACCTTCCTAAGCCGCCGACAAAGTTTGCGAAATACAATCAAGAGCTTCTAGGTCACATCGAAGCTGCTGCTCAGGAGTCGATGAAAAGGGCAGCTGACGAAGCTGTGCAGCTGAATGAGGGGGATAAAGACATCGCAGTTGCTCTTGATGGAAGCTGGCAGAAGCGAGGCCATACTTCCAATAACGGCATAGTCTCTGCGACCAGTGTAGACTCTGGGAAAGTGATGAATGTGGAGGTTTTGTCTAAACGTTGTCCAAAGTGCAGCATCAAGGGTACAAACAGTGACCCCCTTCATAGAGAGGTGTGCCAAAGCAACTACCAAGGCACCAGCGGTGGAATGGAAGTCGCAGGAGCACTGAAAATTTTCGGCAGGAGTGAGGAGCTTCACGGCGTTCGATACGTCAAATACCTTGGGGATGGTGACAGCAAGGCTTTTATGGCTGTGAAGGCACAAATGCCATATGGTGATTCCGTTGAAATATCCAAGGTTGAGTGCATAGGGCACGTGCAAAAAAGGATGGGCACAAGGTTACGAAGGCTAAAAAAAGGAAACAAAGCAGGAAAACTCTGATGGAAAGAGCCTCTCGGGCCGAGGCCGACTGACTGATGCAGTAATAGACAAGCTCCAGACGTACTATGGTTTGGCCATCAGAAGAAATGTAGGAAACCTGGATGAAATGCAAAAGGCCGTTTGGGCAACCTTCTTCCACTTATCGGCCACAGACGATGATCCATGCCATGGACTTTGCCCAAAGGGACCTGATACGTGGTGTGCCTTCAACAAAAGTCAGTCAGAGGGCAAGCCATTTTTCGACAAGGAGAGTTTGCCTGCATCTGTCTTGGAGGCTATCAAACCCATTTATAGGGAGCTATCGAAGGCTGAGCTCCTAGAGAAGTGCCTGCATGGGCGAACTCAAAATGCAAATGAGTCGTTCAACCATGTTGTTTGGGAACGCGCGCCAAAGAATGTGTTTGTTAGGCTTCGGACCCTACGGATGGCAACACTGGATGCTATTCTTTCATTTAATGATGGTAGCATCGCACGGGCCAACGTTTTGAAGGCGTGTGGATTGAACCCAGGGAGCAACACCATCAAGTGGCTGAGGGAAGCTGACCATAAGCGCATGTACTTTGCGGACCGACCAACACGACAGCTTACAAAAGAGGCCCGACAGTCAAAACGACAAGCCGAAAAGCGAAAAAATGACGGCGACAGTGACTACGAAGCAGGGGGCTATTAAACCAATTACTATGGAGTCGTTTCTGCGAATAAAAAATGGTTTTTCACATCTTTTTTCTCTTTACGGTTTATTATCTCAAAACAGTGTTTTTTCTTACAAAGGTACCATTATTTCCAATGCCTTTCAAGACAGACGGCTGATTTTTTTTTTGCAATCATCTACATAAGTGTTGCCAACTACTGAACTAGAATTAAGCAATCTCACTGAGCAGTTATCTTGTTATGAATTTTGAAATGCGCAAAGGAAGGCCAGATTTGTGTACTACCGGAAAAATTTTTATTAAAAATCGAATTTTCAACACATTTCAAATATTCTAATTCAGTAAAAAGAGCACAAAATTTGGCAAACAATGATATACGTATTATTAGGCTACTGTGATTAGTTAGTGAGAAACATGTACTTCAACATGGCCTAAAATGCATGGGAAGTATAGGGCTTACCCTGTGCCCTTAATGGCATTTCCCACAGTCTCAAAAATGTATGAGCAAGAGCTGGTGTAAAAGTGCTCATGTCAGCACCCAACAAGTTAAGAAGCCTGTGCGCCAAAGTCAACAGCGAGCAAAGAAAAAATAAATGCAAGAAAAAACACCAGAAAAAACAAGTGAAATGAGTGGAAAGCGGGGTTCATGAAATACAGTCCTCTGTCATGCGGACGCACCTACATTGGTCAAACAGGGCGCTGTTTGAATAAACGGCTTCGAGAGCACAAAAGATCCCCAAAGGGCGCCGTCAGCAGTGAGTTAGCAAAACATTGCAGAGAGCATGAATGCGCTCCGCAGCTTATCAACACCATGGTCATCCCGTCATATTTTGATCAACGGACCACGGAGATTGAAGAAGCCTTCAACATCCGACCAAAGAGCGACGTACGTGTCTGCATACCTTCAATAGCGCTTCGTGACAGAGAAATTCATTATCTGCGTGCGATGTCTTAATATTTAACCATGTGTACATCTTATGCGTTTTTCATGCTTCTTTCTTTTCCTTCTTATACGAGCGAGGTGTATATATTCGACGAACGTGCATTAAAAATCTGGTTGCTATTCAGCGTCGTGTGATGCCTCTCTCTTTGTCTCGTGTTGCCCTCCTTCCGTCACAAGATAATGCACCAACCAGCCCAAATTATCACCTTATTAAAGCACATTTCATGTAAACAGGTAAGTCTGAATGGCCTAGCCAGCAAGCATTCACGCGAGTAGACAGATGCGTTACACCACCTGTAACGTAAGCATGTTCCTGAAATTTCGCACGTATCTGCGTTCCAATGCCTGAAGTCTGCATGAAAAAGAAGAAATAATTTTATTGAGCCAGAGCCGAGAAATCTAGCATTAACCTTTTGAGGCTGTCCCTGGGACGCACAACATTTTGGACACGGCTACTGGTGGGGACGTTTTTTGGATGTCTTCGGGAAAAATGAAAACCTCCAGGGGAGATTGCAAATGTCCTGATGGGATATTTCTGGGAGCTTTTGAGGAGGTTTTGGGTTTTTTTGGGGAACAATCATTAGCTCATTTTTATGACGCCGGTGGACGGTATCCAGTGTGGGCCGGCTGGCAGGCTCGGTGTACTTCACGTTGACACAAGATGTGACACAATAGTCGTGCTAGCTGTAAAGCTGCCTCATGTATTCGAGAAACGAGAGCATGTCAACGCAAGGAGCCGATCTTTCGGCGACGACACCGCCTGCAGGAACGCTGGGCGATGAACTGTGCGCTGTTCCCTGGCTGCCCTGGTCGTCGCTAAGCCAAGCTGGTTCTGATTCAATTCCCCAACTGAGGGCGCTTCGTAACTGGCCAGCGCTCAAGTAAAAGTGCTTCACTCGTCACCAATTCAGTGCCAACCCGTCCCATAATAAAATAAAAATATGCTCGATTTCGGCGACGCCTTCAACAGCGCAACTAGCCGACGCCAGGCGAACGTCTCAAGACAGTAGCAGCAACAGCAAAACGGCTGTGGAATGAAATTTTCTTTTATTGCTGTTAGCAATTTTACCAGAAACTCGATATTGGCCAACGATTATCCCAGGGCTCGTTATGAACGTAAAATAACAATACTATAGTCAGTGACCCCGCACCAGAGAGGGCAAGGGGGGCGGCCGCCCCCTCCCCAACGTTTTTCCAGGGAGGAAAGCGCCCCCCCCCCCCCGTCTCAAGATGCTTGCATTTGGATCAGATTCCTGGCAATTAAAACACTTCAGTTATAGGACTCTTTAATGCAAAGCACGGTGGAGTAAGCTACTTGGCTTCGTAGCCAGTTGTAAAGCGTTTCGTACATGCGTAACCCAAACCAGTCATGTCCCAACAGAAGTCGACTGTCTGACCCGTGTACATGATCATTATTACCAGAATTTAAGCAAGCTATGCATGAACTTTTTAAAGCAATTGATCACTCCTCGTGGGCACATCTATACAGCTGCCCGTTTCAGTTCGTTTTATATTGCCGTAAATCTCTGCACCGTTTGAACGTTCGCATTCAAAACCGCCGGCACACGGCTTTATCATTTTGTTTTGTAATGCTAGATGCATCCAGACATATCTCCTTTAATCGTGGCCACGTGCAAATGCTTCCACATTTTTTCATATTGTTGTAGTTGGTTTGGTTCTTTATCTCTAAGGTTCTTTTCCAGGATTAAATTGAGCGCGGCCAAGAACTGCATGCATTCAGTTCGATGACCACCCAGCGCACATGTGACTATTGCCGCCTCCGAATCATTCAGTTCTTACGAGGCGGAGTCAGCCGCTTAAAGTTTTTCACGGAAGCCTTTTCGTTGTCTTCCTGACTACTGGAGTGCCGTTCACCACAACGCTACAGTTTTCATCAACCTTTGAACATTGAAAAATAAAAATAATAATATTATAAAATTTCATATGTAAATGAGCAATAAATAAATAGTTAACTAAATCAACTCGAAGTAATGCCACCCCCCCCCCCCCTCATAAAAAATTTTTGAAGTCACTGACTATAGCGCATTTTTTTTTTACGCCGGCGGCCGACATCCAGGCTGGCAGGCCGGCCTCGAGAGCGCGGATCCTACGTCATCATAACGCTACCGCTCCCCGCCCTTGCAATGCCTGCTGCTTCCCGTCGTTGCGTTTGCCACGAGCAGCCCGTCGTTGACATCTAGCAGGTTGGACGCAGGCGACGAGCTGCAATCGAACGTTGCGACGCAGTTCGCAACAGCACGCCGCAGTGAATCGCAGACACTTTTCGCACTTGTGTGCCAGCCTTTAGAGAAGCATCTTTCAGGCGGACTTGTAGTTTGAATGCGGTCTGGCGTCTACCATAACCTCAGCGACTGACGGGGGCGGTTTTTTGCCCGAAGAGGAACAACTGCAGTGCCTTACGGGTACTGCAGGTTCTGGGTGCTGCAGAGATTGATTCCGCACCACTGCCCCGTATGGAGTTACCTATCCACTTTATGAATTAAGCTTTTAACAATAACTTTGCTAGAGAGCAAACCTATGAAGAATACGCCCCTATAGCTGTCCCTTCCATGCCATGCGGGAGAAGTGATGAGAATGTGTGTATTTTAAACAGGTGCTGTGCATTAGGGGTTTAAATAATGCAGTGCACGCATCGTGGCTATAATTCTTTATTCGCGATGTGTAGACGAAGAAGAAAGGATGCTCATTAAAAAAAACGGGAGTAATCAGCGCCTGTTTTGCAGTAAACAGACTCTGGAGACAAGAAGTTCGCATGTATCCGTAGAGTACCACGTTTTAAACACAACGAGATAACTCCAATCAAAAACGAATCCTTTATAAGCTCAAGACTGCGTCATATAGCCATCACCGGTCGATTTCGTAAGTAAAATGCGTCCGTCCACACCTTTCTACGCGGATCTCAGAGGCTATGCTACACGCCAATTCACTACAAAATGGTGACGATCACTATGCAGAGCATGCTGTTAAAAAGAAAAAGCTGTGGTATATATGCTTGCACATGCTGTCTAAGTGCCCTTCCATTCATGCGCTGCTCAAAAGAATGGGCAGGATTTCACGTACTACGCTTTTATTCCGCAGTCCCGACGACTTGTCTATGTCCCCTGCGAGGTTTACGGCGTGGGCTGCCCCTAAATGGCATGCACCAGGGCAGTCACGAAACCAAGCACAGCAGCAGGATGATATAGTTTCTGGCCGATGAGCTTACGGACGCCGTACTTCAGGCCTGCAGAATTATTTCGGTCAGCACGGGCGCCGCAACTAGATACGAACTAGTGACCTGTGTTTAAACAAATTTCATCCGAACATGACCACAGCTCTGTACAAAAAGCAGTTTTTGCCATTGAAGAATGGCGCCTGATATGGGCTATGGAACTTAATAGTGAGAAAACTGTTCTTTTGCGTATAACTAGAAAAAAGTCTCCCAGTTTGCTTCCTTACGTTCTTCGCTGCAATGTGATTTTGGATGTTGAGAAATATAAATATTTAGGTGTAACACTCGACAATGAGTTAAAATGGTCGGCACAGATTACTCATAGTTCAACAGCTGCATTACGAAAGCTATGGGTTTTACGAAAAAAAGCTAAAAACTGTCCCAGCACATATAAAGAAATTGGCTTACGAAACATGTGTGCGGTGTCTTCTTGAATATGCTTCAGTAGTGTGGGACCCATACACGAAAAAAGACATAATGATCCTTGAAAAAGTCAAAAGGAAAGCGGTTAGGTTTATATACGGAAAAAAGAAAAGGGAAGACTCTCCCTCGCAGTTGATGATCTCAAATAACATTCATACATTATAAACCAGCAGAAAGATTATGCGATCGATATTCTTGTTTAATAGTTTAACAGGAAAAAATAAACTCAAGCTTCCAGAGTGCATTAAGCGTCATCTAGTGAGAAGGACTCGGAGCGTTCCTGAGAATTCTCTTGCTCCCCTTTTCGCCAGAACAAGTACAGTTTTTTCCCTAAAACAGTGCAAGATTTGAATTCGTTACCGGCGTCTGTTTTCTCCTCACAAAATTTTTCTGGAGGGTCACATCATCTACTTTCCTGCTAATATAGTTTTTATGTATGTTTTGTATCCGTGTTCTGCTAATATTGTATAATTTTGTTCTTTTGGTTTTATTCTTTTGGCTTATTTTATTGGTTTATTCTTTTGGTATCTGCGTGCTGCTAATATTGTGTAATTTTTTTTCCTTTGGTTATGTAACAATGTGAAGTCATTCCTGCTTGGGCCAATCAGTAGCCTGCAGTATTGTAAAATAAATAAATAAATTAGCAGCCGACCGGCATAGCCACTGAGCAATTGCGGAGGTTCTGGCAGCAACAAGGTCGAGGAGATTTCGGGGAAGGGAATGCATAGGACGCGCCACCACTGGCCCAAATTTGTCGTTGTTTCACCAGCGTCACCTGGTTGTCGAAAATGGCGTACCCATTCCACTTTCCAGGGAATCCTGTTGTGGAATCTCCTGTTTCGCCTGCCTTAGGCTTGCAGCGAGGAGCAGCCCGCACGGTGAGTCGACAAGCCCGACAAGCCACTCTGAGAAAGTGGCGTCAGCCTGTATTTCTATTTGTACTTTACCAGCAGCTGGTTGCTGGGAGCTGCAGGAGCGTTGCTTCGCATATCAAGCCGAAGGTTTGAACACCGTTCCGGAGATATTCCCTGGCGACCACCGCTTCAAGCGGGAAGCGACAAGGCGATACGAGAACATTTCGCCGCCAGCGATACGTTCTCGCTGGGGCTCGCGCGTCCTGAGCACTTCGCTCCCCGATAGTAAAAGTCGTTCTAGTGCAGTAATTGACTAGCATTTGTAGGTTCGCAAGAATGTAAAACATGAAGTGGCGACTGGACGCAAATCATTGTCGGGACACGCAGGAACTCGAGAGCAGTTGAAAGTTCTCTATTTTGAACATCTTCCCACGTCCAGAAAGTTGCAGTTGATATGGGCTTAAAAGCCCTTTTACCGCATGCCATGTCTTGTTGCTGCCTTCCTTAGTACGGTGACTGCCCTGATCACAGCAAGTACTTTAAGCCATATTGTTCAGTAGTGATAGTGTTCACCATTATACTCTCAGAACTCCTCAAGTTATTGGACCTTGACTCGGTTCGAGTACAGATTTGAGGTTACTGGAAAAATTATGGCAAAACAATGGCAAAAAACTGGCAAAAATGGCAAAATTATGGCAAAAAATTGTTCACTTCTGCGAAAAGCAGTACATTCCTTTGAGGAAAAAACGTGTGAACCGAGAATATCCGTGGATAACGCGAGAAATTATCCATCTGAAAAGAAAGATTAAGCGGCGGCGCAAGCGTTGCCTATCAAGCAACCTTGCATGCCTTGTCAGTACACTCAAAGGTAAAATTCGAGCTGCGAAAACACGTTTCTTCTCGGAGACGTTACCGTCATTTATGAAGCATGACCCGGCAACGTTTTGGCGCTACTTAGCATGCGAGCAATCCACAGTTTCTGAAATAAAAACGTCCAGTGAAACTATAACCAACACTGCCGCTATTGCTACCAAATTTAACTCGTTCTTTCAGTCTGTTTTCTCACGCTCGGTTTCAGGTGCTTCCCTTGATTCTTACTCCATCACTCATCCCATGTCAGAAATAAGCATTAGTGAAGACGGCATTTTCTGCCTGCTGCGCAATCTAGACGTAAAGAAATCTCCGGGGCCTGATGACATCTCAAATAATTTCCTGAACAGATACGCCTTCTGGGTTTCCAAATATTTGTTCCGAATTTTCACTCTGTCGTTGCAAACCCTAACAGTCCCGGATGACTGGCTCAGGGCTAAAGTAGTTCCAATTCATAAAGGCGGTCCCAAAAATGAACTAAACAACTACAGACCGGTCTTGCTAACAAGCTCTACTTGTAAAATACTCGAACATATTATTTACAAAGCAATTATTAACCACTTAGAGGTTAACAACCTCCTCTACAGTAGGCAACATGGCTTTAGGTCGAAATTATCAACAACCACACAGTTGGCAGAGATAACGCACGATATCGCAAGCGCCCTTAATGTAAGGAGTCAGTTAGACGCCATTTTTTTAGACTTCTCTAAGGCATTTGATTTAGTTCCTCACCTAGATTTAATAACAAAACTGCAGGCTATAGGGATCGAAAACACTATCATTTCATGGGTTGAGTGCTTTTTGAAAAATCGTAAACAGTGCGTCAAACTGAAAAGTTCCGAATCTGATAATTTGGATGTCTACTCAGGTGTACCACAGGGTTCAGTCCTCGCCCCCTTATTGTTTTTAATATATATCAATGATATTTATCTATGCGTTGACCCTGAGGTACAAATTCGGCTCTTTGCGGACGACTGCGTGGTATATAAGGAAATAGACACCATTAATGATCAAATTAAACTAAATGAATCTCTATCGTCTATTCAGTCTTGGTGCTCTAGGTGGGGAATGAGACTTAATGCCACCAAAACAAAGAGCATAACTTTCAGTAAGAAAAAAAAGCCACTAGATATTTTATACACTATAACTAATGTTCCTGTCGAGAGAACTAATAACATTAAATACCTAGGAGTGATACTATCCAGCAATCTATGCTGGGAACAGCACATTAAAAACATATATCATAAGGCCCAAGGTAAGCTGTATTTCCTTAGAAGAAGATTACGCAACGCACCTCCTAACGTGAAACTTAATGCGTATAAAACACTCGTAAGACCGACCTTAGAATACGCGGATCTTATTTGGAGCCCACACCAAAAATATTTGATAGGCAAGCTGGAACGTATTCAAAACCTAGCAGTACGCTTCATATACTCAAATTTTTCTAGACATTCTAGCGTATCTAACCTACTTCACAAAGCAGATCTTCACACCTTAGCACAGCGCAGAATAACATCAAGGCTTAAATTTCTGTACTTACTTTATTACGGTCATTTGAACATCTCAAGAGAAACATACCTCCAGGAACCATTCCGTCACTCTTCAAGAAATAACCATGAAAAAGCACTTCATCAACCCATAAGCCACATTATAGCTCATAAATATTCTTTATTCCCATCGGCTATTTTTTGCTGGAATAAACTACCACCGGTTGCTGTAAACTGCAACTCAATCGAATCATTCATAGAGCATGTTAACAGAGTTGAATCACTGTCAGTACCACCGTGATGAACCTATGTCGCCCAATTTCCATTTGTATTTTCTTTGCAATTACATGTGTTTCCTTTTCAACCCGCTAGTTTCTTCTCCTGGCTTTGACGTCATTAGTACCCTGTGCCACTATAGCGATGAAATGTTATTTTTGTACCCTTGTACTTTACGTATTCCCTTTGTTTTATATTCCCTCCTTGTAACCACTCCTGCATGGGCCCGAGAAGGGCCTGCAGTATCTGTAAATAAATAAATAAATAGATCAGAAATTCACTTCGTCTTTTCTTCGCAGGCCGTCTTGCAGGCAATCCAAAGACAGCCGTGGTTTATCTGTATTCTTCTATCATTTTCAAGCGCATCAAATCTACCAAATGGCTCATCTTTCTCGGTTATCGTAGATAGTGAACTGTACTGAATAGCCACGTTATACTCACAGACATTTGCTCACCTTAACCACAATATTCTCTGTCAAACATTCTATACGAGTGGTGGTGAGAGTTATTCGCTTCTAACACGAGCAAGTCATCCAGAATTATAAAAGCACGAGAGCCTCTTGTTGAGAACACGGGACAAAGATGTCAAAATGGTCTGAATTGAACATTATGACTATGTGCGACTGTTTCTTAGCGTCTGGCATAGGCCGCGAAATTTCTGAGACTGATAGCGGGGATTTATACACCTAGACTTCTAAGTGAAGCACTAACCTTCCTTTGACTGTGTGTGATTATGTGAGCGACAGCGTTGGTATAAATAATAACGTTAGACATCGGAACCGCAGATATCCGCATAAAAATTTGCAGCAAGGAAGGAACGCTGACATATATGACATGCTTTACAGAAAAGGTCTTCAGGAATGTGCCTGATGAACTTCTACATAGTTATTTTGTTTGAAATTTAGATAGATAATTAAGGACAGAATTTTAAAGTGAAATTTCTGGCAGACCACTTTAGAAGGTTCACTGACTCGTGACAGGACAAAACGGTGGCCTTATAGCAAAGGTGAACTGCCGCCATCGGCCTTTTCAAAAAGGTAAGTGGCGACAACCTTCGCCGACAACGGCCGAAGTCCGTTCTCATCCTAAAAATTTCAGCCTGCGATGATACGTGTTTCGGGGCAGCACTTTTGCTATTCATTTTTTATAATAAACGGCAAACTAAATGTAGAAGAAGCTGCCGAAACACAGAAGTTACTTTCACTTAAAAAGTGTCTGGGGAATACACGATGAAATTGCCAAGACTTAGCCTAAGCTACGACTTAAAGGAAGACGGGAACTGGCCACAAGTTCGTACACAACTACGGAGTAGACAACTGAAAAATAGTGTCCCAGAAATATTCATGAAGTACTTTTCGAAAGCAGCCTAGGGCCTCTGCTTTCTGTGAAGGCTAACGCAAGAACGCAAGAAAAAAGAAGTGCCCACACGGTTTACAGGTAACAACAACAGGCTAATTCTCGTCGCATGCATTGGGCAAGACGCACAGAGAAAAAACACCACAAGGGCAACTGCTATCGCGCGTACAAAAAGAAAAACTATTGTATGCTGGAAAACATGCAGTGCAAACTCTTTGCAGAACGAGGTAGATGAAAATGTACATAACTTATGAAGAAGAGTTTTCATGCCTTTTATGTGCTTATAATGTAGATGAATAAATCTGTCCGGAACTTCTGTGTTCTAAAATTAGCTACGAAATAAGGAAGGCAGGACTGTTAAGCGTACATCAACCACTTTACTACAGCACGAAAAATACTAGAATAATAATGTCAACTGTTTCCTTCAGGCATGATGTGCGCCCGGTCTTAAAAGACTACAAGCCATTAAACTTAAATACAAGCCATTAAAGGCAGGTCTGTCGATCCCCTACTGCCATTCATAAAATATATGACGCTAGTAGCCTCGAAAACTTTCAACCAGCGACTTTCGTAATGAAGTTGATATCAAAAACTCTTTTTCACAACGTACAGGTTCTCACGAAAAAACAAAAAACAGAGGCGCTTCCTGACAAAGGTAAGCTCCCTAAATTGGCATTTCAGAAATCCAAGTGAGACAGATACTGCGCCATTTCCTTTCCCAAAAAACCAATTATTATTATTATTATTAAAAATCCAAGTGGCGACAACCTGAGCGGCGCCGACAATGCCCGACATCCAACATTTTCTTCCTAAAATTTATCAGCCCGCGCTAGCATGTGTTTCCACATAGCCTTCTTCGTATTTTTTTTCTTAACTAAAAGATAAATGTGATGTAGAAGAAGGATTTTGGTATCCAGTAAGACATACAAAAGCCACGTTTTCACCAGACAGGCTTCGGTCAGAAGCTGCATAACCGCAGACGTACAAGAGGAAAGTACTGGTATTCTGTGGGGCAGACCTCAGGGACCAGAGACTCTCCCTGTCAGATTTTACTATAAAGGATGCATTGTACACAGCAGACAGTACACGTCTAGGCCGGAGCACTGCTAGAGATGCAACAGAGAGGGATATCTGTGAAAATTTTCTCCTAATAGAGCCAATCAATATTGCAAAAACAGGCGAGCCGAAATACAAATTCGGCATATGCCACTGAAATGACCACGAGATTACTATTCAATGTGTCCAAAGAAAAAAACGAAATTTTCTTTTAGCACGAGAAGGGACAAAACTCAATGCAGTTAACAGTGCAAAACATGTTTTCTGTTCTGTCACAAGAGCTGTAAGATGAGACGACAGAAGACGTGGACCCACCCATGGAATATGCCCAGAATAACTTATACTCCAACGCTCATGACTGAGCGAAACATAAAGCGGATGAAGTCGGCGAGCGTTCCCGCTGAGTTTTCAGAGTTAGGGACTACACAAGCAAACAACAGCTTGAGAGAAAATCAAATTGCAATGCTGGCAGCTCAAACTGAAAAGTTGTGCCAGCAGAAAGCGCGCATAGAAGACCGGCGCCGGGCAATATCGTATGATTCCGCGCAATACCGCACCAAGAGTGATGCAAGTGCCAAAAAGCAAGCCTGCCGATATCCCTAGAGCATGGAAGCCGTAATTGACACCCTTGCGCAAATGGAACACTTTTTTCTAAGCGGGATATATCATGGATAATAACCGCCGCTGCATTCGGCAATAGATTACAAATTACAACCATCGAGGCCTCTCCAATACGGTCGAGGAAATTAGTTACTGTATGGCAAGCTGCACTCATTGGCGTTTTTGATAGATGCACATAACTGCTTGTGTACCATCACTCGGTCTCATTGGATACATCAGAAACCATAAATATATATATATATATATATATATATATATATATATATATATATATATATATATATATATATATATATATATATATATATATATATATATATATATATATATATATATATATATATATATATATATATATATATATATATATCTCGAAGTATACGCTTCATTTAAGGAAACATTTTTATTTGACTCGATGTTTCGATCGGAGGACCGATCTTTTTCAAGAGTGACCATACAGTGCATGGGCGCGTGTTCTTATAGCATGGGACTTGACACACAGAAGGCATAAATAGAAAAGAAATAAAGAAAAGTAAAGAAATGAAAAAAGGGGGAGGGAGCGGCCGGGAGAACGGAACACAACTGACACCGATGGCATATTAGGGAAGCAAAGGTGGCGCGTCGCGTACCCGTGAACTCACTGCACACACACACGAAGCGAAAGAGGGAGGCCGAGCTGGGTGCGCACGCGGCTACTGCGACAAGAAAAAAAGAAAAAGAGAGAGAGAAGCAAAAGCAGAGAAAAAGGGGAAAGCAAAGAAGAGACATGTGGGGCTTAACAAAAGAAGGGATGCGTCCGCCAATTGTGGGTTTCGGTATGCCTCTGTCCGCGTATGTGCGGCCCCGAGCGGCTCCGAAAGATGGCCCGGACGAGGCGGAACAGGTTGAGACCACCCAAAGTGGCTCCACATGGTGACACGCGAGCCGCTAAAACCAGATGAGCTTCCCATAGGAGGACCAGATGGAAAGGCTTGTTGACAGGAATGCAAAAAAACAAGAGATATAGCACAGAGAAATTTCAAAAAATAAAAAAATATATAATGACAAAAAAAGGAGAAAGAGAAGGGGACATATGGCCCTCGCGGGACCAAAGAATGAATTGAACGGCAGATGGAAACAAGCCGAAACTGACATGCAACAGGGGTATGACCTCAGACAACTCGGTCAGTGGTGGTACTTTGTCTATTACGGTTGAAATTTTCTTTGGTTTCTGCCATCGAAAGAGGCGATAGGGTGCCATGATTTTCGTTGATGCCCTTTTGCACTGTGTTAACTTTGAAAATAAAGTATGATTCGCGTTGTTCGCGCTCCCGGGTGTTTTTAAAGCTACTCTGCAATATCGTTACTTTAAGTTTGTCAAACTCCTGGCCTTTTTCGCGGAGGTGTCTCGATAGTGGGAGGCCAGGGAGAGAATCAGTATGTGAGCGGTGGTTATTAAATCTTAATCGGAAGGAATTGTCTGTTTTTCGAATGTACTGCATCTGACATTCGCCACACTCGAGCATGTAAACAACATTACTGGAATCGCAGTTTAAGCCCTCTCGGATAACATGTTTGAAATCTGAATGGGTACTTTTAGTCACTGCTGCGGTTTTCATGGGTTCGCAAACTTGGCATCTGCTCTTTCCGCAAGGTGTGCAACCCACCGGCCTCGGTTTATGAACCGTTGAGTGCACAAGGTAATTTTGTAAATTTTTTGGCCTTCTGTATGTTACCCGGGGGACCAATGGAAAAATTTTTGAGAGCCGCTCACTTCGTTCTATGATATTGAAGTGTTTTTGAAGGATTTTGTTAATATTCGGTAGGTTGTCTGTGAATGTCAGTACTAGATTAGAGCGATGCGGTGTTGGCGGGGATTCCGCAGGGATGTGATTACGGTTAGTAACTTCCGCCCTTTTAATGGCATCGTCGATGATTGAAGGCGGGTAGAGCTGTTTCTTTAGAATTTCACCCATGTGTTTAGCATTTTTTTGAAAATCTTCTGCTCGAGAGCAAATGCGTTTGAATCGGATAGCCTATGAGTACGGAATTGAAGTTTTGCAATGGCGTGGGTGGCAACTGTTGAAATGAAGATACTGTTGTCTGCCTGTGGGTTTTTTATAAACGCTACTGATTAATGCATCCCTGTCAACACGAACAAGCACATCAAGGAAGTTAATGCTATTACTTGAGTACGTGTGTGTGAAAGAGATATTTGGATGTATGTTGCTGAATGAGGTGATAAACTGATTTAGTTTTTCCTCTGTCTCTGCCCAAATTATGAATATCCCATCAAGAAAACGTTTGTAAAAAGCCGGTTTGGTTGGATATGAGGAAAGGAAGTCTGATTCAATTTTGTTCATAAATATGTTGGCGTAATTTGGTGCCATTTTTGTGCCCATAGTCATACCACTCGTTTGAAGATAATATGAGTTATTGAATTCGAAAGTGTTAAGTTTATGGACCAAATTTGAAGCGTTTCGATGGCACTTGGACTAAGAGAGTCTAAGATTCTGTGTTCTTTATAGGCTCCGACCATGGCCTGTATTCCGTCGACATGGGGGATATTAGTGTAAAGTGACACCACGTCCATGGTAACTAGGAAAGCGCCATTAGGGAAGGTGAGGTCGGATAATTCTCTCTGGAGGTGGCTAGTATCTTGTATGTAAGATGGGTGTTTCGGAGGTATATGTTTGATGAGGGAATCGATGTAATCGGAGATCGGTTCTGTCAGTGTGCCGACACCAGAAACAATAGGTCGCCCCGGATGGTTCTCTTTGTGTATTTTCGGAAGCATATAAAAGCGCCCCGTGGAGGCATTTTTTGGCGTCAGCGCCTTACTTATTCGCAATGGTAATTCACCTTCATCGGTTAGTTTATTCAGAGTTTTTGCTATGATCCTCTGGTGTTCAGAGGTGGGGTCTGATGACAGTTTCTTATAGAAATTTGAGTCATTGAGTTGGCGGTTGGCCTCTTGAATATAATCATCTTTGTCCAAGATAACTATACCTCCACCCTTGTCGGCGGGCTTAATGACGATGTCGGTTCGTTTCCCGAGTGAGTCCAAAGCGTTACGTTGTTTTTTTGTGCGGTTGGGTGGACCAGATTTTCGTGTCCCGAAGGCCTGCAATATGTCCTTCTGTACCGCTTTAATATATAGGTCTAAATATTAATCTCTGCCAATTTTGGGTGTCAACTGTGTGGGGGTTTGAATGGGGAAGATAAGTCCGTTCTCCCCATTCAATCGCGGCTGACACGGTTCAAAGCCGCCTGGACCCCGCCCCGTGATCGCGTACGGTACCGAGCGCTCGCCGACCACGGCGGGCCTTGCTCTGAGGGAACAAAGGAACGACACATTGGCTGACACAAACAGGCATTTATTGCTACAGCAACAATAACGCCAGCTAGCAACAAGGTACACTAATGAATCGAGGCCGTCCGACTCACCAGCAAGGTTCCGAGCGAATGTTCGCCCCCCGCTAGGGCAACGGATATATCCTCCGAAGGCCGGACGGGACGAGTACGGGAGCCTGTCTCCCCGACGCTTCCTCGCCCCGCCGGCGAAGAGCGGAGCCGCCAGCGACGCGTCCGCTTGCGCCCATTATCCCAGCCGAAGAGAACCCGTCTCCCTCGGGCGGGCTTCAGCAGTCACCCGCGCAGCGGCGCTGGCGCTCTCTCTTGTAAGTTACAGTAACTGACAAAGGAACGCGTTCATTCTCGGGGTGAGACAGCTGCTGCACGGTGCCTCGCGGGAAAGCAAACTCAGGGGGCTGCGGGGCAGGTCCACACATCCCACCAACCTTAAATAGACCCACGCGCCTGAAGGTACATGCTATAAAGGAGTCTCCTGGTCTTCATGTCATTGAGGCACATCTTGCAGCAGAGGTCACGCCGACAGCGTCCACGCAGACTTCCGCGGTATTCCGAAGGCGGCGTGAAGGTCTCCGCTGGGACGACTCGTATGGCCCGCGGACTACCGTGTCCGCAGGCCCGCGAATCGAAGGCCGATGGGAAAACTGCAGGCCAGGATCCTGCAGTAGTCGCCAGGGCAGCAGCAGCCAGAGGTGACTGCTGACTGGTCTCGCCACAGCTGCCCCGGATGGATGCGGCAAACAGGATACAGGCCGCTCCGTCGCAGCAGGTGGCAGCGAGACGATGTTCACCGGACAGCAAGCCTGGGTGGCTCCCCCGGATCTGCAAAATTGCTGAAACGCTCTCGGCGTGCCTTTAACATAGGTCACGGGAGGGGAAACGACATCCGCAAGGGCCTCGTGGCACAATGCCTAACTCGCTAGCAAAACGTGTCGGCGGCTGTGCAAACGCAAAGTTCGAGTGAACAAAGCCCTTTCTTGAGTTGAACGAGACTGCTCAGTTCGTGCGAGGTTACAAACAAAAAACGGGCCGACAGCAAAGTGCGCCCCCTCTCAACGACACGGTCCGGTGGTCGCGTCTCTTTTAACGTGGTGCAGGCAGCTCTGAAAAGCCTCAGGCCTAACGACCACTCCGAAAACGACCGTGACCACAACAAAGACCCGAAACGGGTTATGTGCGCGCAGCCGCGAGGAGACATCAGCTTTGTGGAGTGGTCCTACCCCGCTCACTGCACAAAGCAGCTTCTGAGCGGTCGACGCCCACCGTATCGGACGGTTTCGGAGCGGCCAGTGCCGAGCTGCAATACCAGCGAGCTCGTAGCGGCACCCGTGGCCCCAGGCCACCCGGCTCCCGGAGCCGCGACTCCCAGAGTCGAAAAAGAGACAGTAGAGAAAATATATACAGAAACTCGGACCACCCACGCGGCTTCCGTACTCACTCGCTTCGGGCTCGGCGACTCCGCGGGCGCTAGGCCTCGCGCTCCCTCGACGCGGACCAAGTGATTCTCACGAAGAAACTCCAGGGAAAAAAATGTGCTGAGCATGTCGAAAAGTTCAAACATGCTGCAGCGCAATACACCTCGCACTCAAGAAAGCATGCCGCAGGTCCTAGCGATCAGAATTCACTCTAGGCCTAGCACTTGTCAAGTCCAGACAAAGAGCGTTCCTCGAACCGAACCGACAGCCGTCCAATCTTCCAAGAGCAGGCCCCACATTGGGCGCCAGATGTGGGGTTTGAATGGGGAAGATAAGTACGTTCTCCCCACACAATCGCGGCTGACACGGTTCAAAGCCGCCCGGACCCCACCCCGTGATCGCGTTCACTACCGAGCGCTCGCCGACCACGGCGGGCCTTGCTCTGAGGGAACAAAGGACCGACACATTGGCTGACACAAACAGGCATTTATAGCTACAGCAAATATAACGCCAGCCAGCAACAAGGTACGCTAATGAATCGAGGTCGTCCGACTCACCAGCAAGGTTCCGAGCGAATGTTCGCCCGCGCTAGGGCAAGGGATATATCCTCCCAAGGCCGGACGGGACGAGTACGGGAGCCTGTCTCCCCGTCGCTTCTTCCCCGTCGCTTCTTCGAAGAGCGGAGCCGCGAGCGATACGTCCGCCCGCGCCAGACGATCCCAGCCGAAGCCCCCCCCTCCTGCCCTGCAGCCCCCTGAGTTTGATTTCCCGCGAGGCACCGTGTAGCGGCGGTCTCACCTCGAGGCTGAACGCATTCCCTTGTCAGTTACATTAACTGGCAGGAGAGGGCGCCAGCATCGCTGCGGGGGAGACTGCCAAAGCCCGAGCGCGGGAGAGGGGCTTGGGCGGGGGATGGTCGGCCTGAGCGGAAGCGTCGCTCGCGGCTCCGTTTTTCGCCGGTGGGGCGAAGAAGCGACGGGGAGACAAGCTCCCGTACTCGTCCCGTCCGGCCTGCGGAGTTTATATTTCTTGCCCTAGCGCGGGCGAACATTCGCTCGGAACCCAGCTGGTGAGTCGGACGACCTCGATTCATTAGCGTACCTTGTTGCTAGCTGGCGTTATTGTTTCTGTAGCAATAAATGCCTGTTTGTGTCAGCCAATGTGTCGTTGCTTTGTTCCCCCAGAGCAAGGCCCGCCGTGGTCGGCGAGCGCTCGGTAGCGTACGCGATCACGGGGTGGGGTCCGGGCGGTTTGAACCGTGTCAGCCGCGATTGATTGGGGAGAACGTACTTATCTCCCCAATTCAAACCCCACATCCGGCAGCCCAACGTGAGGCCTGCTCTTGGAACATTGGACGACTGTCGGTTCGGTTCGAGGAACGCTCTTTGTCCCCACTTGACAAGTGCTATGCCTAGAGTGAATTTTGATCGCTAGGACCTGCGGCATGCTTTCTTGAGTGCGAGGTGTATTGCGCTGCAGCATGCTTGAACTTTTCGACATGCTCAGCACTATTTTTTTCCCTGGAGATTCTTCGCGAGAATCACTTGGTCCGCATCGAGGGAGCGCGAGGCCTAGCTCCCGCGGAGTCGCCGAGCCCGAAGCGAGTGAGTACGGAAGCCACGTGGGTGCTCCGAGTTTCAATATATATTTTCTCTACTGCAGCTTTTTCGACTCTGGGAGTCGCGGCTCCGGGAGCCGGGTGGCCTGGGGCCACGGGTGCCGCTACGAGCTCGCTGGTATTGCAGCTCGGCACCGGGCGCTCCGACACCGTCCGATACGGTGGGCGCCGACCGCTCACAAGCTGGTTTGTGCAGTGAGCGGGATAGGACCACCCCACAAAGCTGACGTCTCCTCGCGGCTGCGCGCACATAACCCGTTTCGGGTCTTTGTTGTGGTCACGGTCGTTGTCGGAGTGGTCGTTAGGATTGAGGCTTTTCAGAGCTGCCTGAACCACATTAAAAGAGACGCGACCACCGGACCGTGTCGTTGAGAGGGGGCGCACTTTGCTGCCCGCCCGTTTTTTTTGGTAACCTTGCACGAACTGAGCAGTCTCGTTCAACTCAAGAAAGGGCTTTGTTCACTCGAACTTTGCGTTTGTACAGCCGCCGACACGTTTTGCTAGCGAGTTAGGCATTGTGCCACGAGGCCCTTGCGGATGCCGTTTCCCCTCCCGTGACCTACGTTAAAGGCACGCAAGAGCGTTTCGGTAATTTTGCAGATCCGGTGGAGCCACCCAGGCTTGCTGACCGGTGCACATCGTCTCGCTGCCACCTGCTGCGACGGAGCGGCCTGTATCCTGTTCGCCGCATCCATCCGCGGCAGCTGTGGCGAGACCAGTCAGCAGTCACCTCCGGCTGCTGCTGCCCTGGCGACTATTGCAGGATCCTGACCTGCTGTTTTCCCACCGGCCTTCGATTCGCGGGCCTGCGGACACGGTAGTCCGCGGGCCATACGAGTCGTCCCAGCGGAGACCTTCATGCCGCTTTCGGAATACCGCGGAAGTCTTCGTGGACGCTGTCGGCGTGACTTCCGCTGCAAGACGTGCCTCAAGGACATGAAGACCAGGAGACTCCTCCATAGCATGTACTTTCAGGCGTGTGGGACTATTTAAGGTTGGGGGATGTGGGGACCTGCCCTGGAGCCCCCTGAGTTTGCTTTCCCTCGAGGCACCGTGCAGCGGCGGTCTCACCTCGAGGCTGAACGCATTCCCTTGTCAGTTACATAAACTGGCAGGAGAGGGCGCCAGCATCGCTGCGGGGGAGGCTGCCAAAGCCCGAGCGCGGGAGAGGGTCTTGGGCGGGGGATGGTCGGCCTGAGCGGACGCGTCGCTCGCGGCTCCGCTCTTCGCCGGCGGGGCGAAGAAGCGACGGGGAGACAGGCTCCTGTACTCGTCCCGTCCGGCCCGCGGAGTTTACATCCCTTGCCCTAGCGAGGGCGAACATTCGCTCGGAACCTTGCTGGTGAGTCGGACGACCTCGATTCATTAGCGTACCTTGTTGCTAGCTGGCGTTATTGTTTCTGTAGCAATAAATGCCAAGCATTATTTTGGCTTGGCTTGTCGAAAAAGTATTCCCGTAGTCTAAGTGTTCGGGAAAAGTCATCCAGATCCTTGAGTAATTGGTATTCATTATGCTGCCCATTATTCGGGCCGAATTTTAGGCCGCGTGATAAAAGGAACTTTTCATCGGGAGTGAGTTGTGAGCTTGATAGGTTGATTATATTTTCCGGAAGGTGTGGCTCCCCAGGTGTTCGGTCTAATGTGGTTGTATGTTCGTTTATCGTTTCGTTGTTATTGTGGTGTGGGGATATGTGCGTTACCACAATGGTATTGCAACTGGCAACGCACATATGCCCACCCGACAATAACAACGAAACGATAAACGAACATACAACCACATTAGACCGAACACCTGGAGAGCCACACCTTCCGGAAAATATAATCAAGCTCACAACTCACTCCCGATGAAAAGTCCCCTTTATCACGCGGCCTAAAATTCTGCCCGAATAATGGGCACTATAATGAATACCAATTACTCAAGGATCTGGATGACTTTTCCCGAACACTTAGACTACGGGAATACTTTTTGACAAACCAAGCCAAAATAATGCTTGGTGCCCGAAATCTCAGGAACAGTGGACTCCCAAAATTGGCAGAGATAAATATCTAGACCTATATATTAAAGCGGTACAGAAGGACATATTGCAGGCCTTCAGGACACGAAAATCCGGCCCACCCAACCGCACAAAAAAACAACGTAACGCTTTGGACTCACTCGGGAAAAGAACCGACATCGTCATTAATCCCGCCGACAAGGGTGGAGGTATAGTTATTTTGGACAAAGATGATTATATTCAGGAGGCCAACCGCCAACTCGACTCAAAATTCTATAAGAAACTGTCATCAGACCTCACCTCTGAACACCGGAGGATCATAGCAAAAACTCTGAATAAACTAACCGATGAAGGTGGATTACCATTGCGAATAAGTAAGGCGCTGACGCCAAAAAATGCCTCCACGGGGCGCTTTTATATGCTTCCGAAATTACACAAACAGAACCATCCGGGGCGAACTATTGTTTTTGGTGTCGGCACACTGACAGAACCGACCTCCGATTACATCGATTCCCTCATCAAACATATACCTCCGAAACATCCATCTTACATACGAGATACTAGCCACATCCTGAGAGCATTATCCGACGTCACCTTCCCTCATGGCGCTTTCCTAGTTACCCTGTACGTGGTTTCACTTTACACTAATATCCCCCATGACGACGGAATACAGGCCATGGTCGGAGCCTATAAAGAACACAGAATCCTAGACTCTCCCATCCAAGTGCCATCGAAACGCTTGCAAATTTGGTCCATAAACTTAACACTTTCGAATTCAATAACTCATATTATCTTCAAACGAGTGGTATGACTATGGGCACAAAAATGGCACCAAATTACGCCAACATATTTATGAACAAAATTTAATCAGACTTCCTTTCCTCATATCCAACCAAACCGGCTTTTTACAAACGTTTTCTTGATGACATATTCATAATTTGGGCAGAGACAGAGGAAAAACTAAATCAGTTTATCACCTCACTCAGCAACATACATCCAAATATCTCTTTCACACGCACGTACTCAAAGAATAGCATTAACTTCCTTGATGTGCTTGTTCGTGTTGACCGGGGTGCATTAATCACTAGCGTTTATAAAAAACCCACAGACAGACAACAGCATCTTCATTTCAACAGTTGCTACCCACGCCAGTGCAAAACTTCAATTCCGTACTCACAGGCTATCCGATTGAAACGCATTTGCTTTCGAGCAGAAGATTTTCAAAGAAATGCTAAACACATGGGCGAAATTCTAAAGAAACAGCGCTACCCGCCTTCAATCATCGACGATGCCATTAAAAGGGCGGAAGTTACTAACCGTAATCACATCCCTGCGGAATCCCCGCCAACACCGCATCGCTCTAATCTAGTACTGACATTCACAGACAACCTACCGAATATTAACAAAATCCTTCAAAAACACTTCAATATCATAGAAAAAAGTGAGCGGCTCTCAAAAATTTTTCCATTGGTCCCCCGGGTAACATACAGAAGGCCAAAAAATTTACAAAATCACCTTGTGCACTCAACGGTTAATAAACCGAGGCCGGTGGGTTGCACACATTGCGGAAAGAGCAGATGCCAAGTTTGAAAACACATGCAAACCACAGCACTGACTAAAAGTACCCATTCAGATTTCAAACATGTTATTCGAGAGGACTTAAACTGCGATTCCAGTAATGTTGTTTACATGCTCGAGTGTGGCGAATGTCAGATGCAGTACATTGGCCAAACAGACAATTTCTTCCGATTAAGATTTAATAACCGCCGCTCACATACTGAATCTCTCCCTGGCCTCCCACTATCGAGACACCTCCGCGAAAAAGGCCATGAGTTTGACAAACTTGAAGTAACGATATTGCAGAGTAGCTTTAAAAACACCCGGGAGCGCGAACAACGCGAATCATACTTTATTTTCAAATTTAACACAGTGCAAAAGGGCATCAACAAAAATCATGGCACCCTATCGTCTCTTTCGATGGCAGAAACCAAAGAAAATTTCAACCCTAATAGACAGAGTACCACCACTGACCGAGTCGTCTGAGGTCATACCCCTGTTGCATGTCAGTTTCGGCTTGTTTCCATCTGCCGTTCAACTCGTTCTTTGGTCCCGCGAGGGCCATATGTCCCCTTCTCTTTCTCCTTTTTTTGTCATTATATATTTTTTATTTTTTGAAATTTCTCTGAGCTATATCTTTTGTTTTTTTTTGCATTCCTGTCAACAAGCCTTTCCATCTGGTCCTCCTATGGGAAGCTCATCTGGTTTTAGCGGCTCGCGTGTCACCATGTGGAGCCACTTTGTGCGGTCTCAACCTGTTCCGCCTCGTCCGGGTCATCTTTTGGAGCCGCTCGGGGCCGCACATACGCGAACAGAGGCATACCGAAACCCACAATTGGCGGACGCATCCCTTATTTTGTTAAGCCCCACCACGTTTCTTCTTTGCTTTTCCTTTTTTCTCTGCTTTTGCTTCTCTCTCTCTCTACTTTTCTTTTTTTCTTGTCGCAGTAGCCGCGTGCGCACCCAGCTCGGCCTCCCTCTTTCGCTTCGTGTGTGTGTGCGTGTGCGTGCGCGCGCGCGCGCGCGTGTGTGTGTGTGTGTGTGTGTGTGTGTGTGTGTGTGTGTGTGTGTGTGTGTGTGTGTGTGTGTGTGTGTGTGTGTGTGCAGTGAGTTCACGGGTACGCGACGCGCCACCTTTGCTTCCCTATTATGCCATAGGTGTCACCTGTGTTCCGTTCTCCCGGCCGCCCCCTCCCCCTTTTTTCTTTTATTTACTTTTCTTTATTTCTTTTCTTTTTAAGCCTTCTGTGTGTCAAGTCCCATGCTATAAGAATACGCGCCCATGCACTGTATGGTCACTCTTGAAAAAGATCGGTCCTCCGATCGAAACGTCGAGTCAAATAAATATGTTTCCTTAAATGAAGCGTATACTTCGATGTATATTATTTTAAGCAGTCAAGTACCTCATGTTCTCACACACACACACACACACACACACACACACACACACACACACACACACACACACACACACACACACACACACACACACACACACACACACACACACACACACACACACACACACACACACACACACACACACACACACACACACACACACACATATATATATTAATGAAGAAAACAGCCACCGAAACCAAGGTGCAGAGGGGAATGATTATATTTTTTTTATTATCTAGTGCCAATCAGTTAGTTTTAAAGAAAATTACTTATCAAGCAGCAGAAAAAACAACCATGCCGCCGGTGGCATCCGAACCCACGACCTCCGAATATCGCGTCCGGTGCTCTTACCAACTGAGCTACGGCGACGGCTGTCGCCGTAGCTCAATGTATATATATATATATATATATATATATATATATATATATATATATATATATATATATATATATATATATATATATATATATATATTTACGTGTAGTAGTAATTTTATTTTTGAGCAGAATTGCAGCACATATAGGATTCATTTCGTGATTACATCTGCTGAGGTTCCCGAGGCAAAAGCCGTCATATGGTGCCTGACATGGCCTCGTGACGTTCACGTGCGCAGCGCGGCAGCGTACAGTGGCAGTAGATTCTAGATGGCGATAAACAGAGTTGTCTGACATCAGTTTTACAGAAGATCAAACGCGACAAGTTTCGAAAAGGAAAATATAATGGACAGCCAAACGCGACAAGTTCTGAAAAACACACACACACACACACACACACACACACACACACACACACACACACACACACACACATATATATATATATATATATATATATATATATATATATATATATATATATATAAATATATAAGTAATACAGGCAAAGCAGTATATCTGCACGGAAAAACGGACAACCAACAATACAATTGCACATTTTCTTTGACAACACCGACAGGAAAAATAAATAAAGATTGTTTGGTTCGCACAGGTGATAAGGGTAGGGATTAGTAACAAGACTGCAAGTGAAAGCCAGACGTGGTTCCGTGTTAATTTGCGATATCAGCCAAATCGTTTTCATTGCCTTTTTTGCTTCTTTCTTACAAGTGTGCCTTTTGGACTTCGGAACTGTGAACAACACCCTCATGTCATAGTTTGGTGGCAATACTTGGTGTTACTGTGGGGCATTTCGCAATAGTACTTCTTTCACTCGCCTTTTAAAGGAGTAGCATGTTTTGCTCTCAGATGCGATGGTAACTATTTCTGGAAATGTGTTTAGTAATAATGGTAGCTGATAATCTATTGACTGTTCTTCGTACCTAGTTCTAGCCCCTTGTTTCACGTATTTTTCATCTCTCAAAGCATAACCACAGTCTGGTCGTTTGTATCTGTTAACAAAGCTTGTGCCATGGGATTTTATTTTAAGATACAGGTAATTCGCCATGCTTTGCTGGTAAACGTTCGTAATAGGCAAAATTTTATATTTAGGAAACAGTGGGGACGCATGTTCATATCGCGATTTGTTTTCTATAAATTGAATGTATTTGTTTTGGAGAACATGCAGTTTTTCAAGATTGCTTTTACCTGTGCTGCCCCACACTAAAATGCAGTAGTATAAACGGGAGATCATCGCGTAATAGAGTTTCTGTTTAAACCATGCCGGAAGAATAAGCCTCAACTTACTGAGGAGGCCAATGGTTCTTGAAGCATTTATGCGCACTTTTGATACATGTGCCCAGCTCATGTGTTCATGGAAATACACTCCCAAGAATTTTTGCACATCCACTCTAGTTATATGAAGGTCCTGAAAAGTTAACTTTACACTACTGTCTATTGCCTTATTCATCGCTCTAAATATTACGTAACTGGTTTTTTCTACGTTAAGGGTTAATTTGTTTGATGATAACCAGGCTTCAAGAATTCGAAGCCACTCATTTGCCCTATTCATTACATTCAAAAGATCGCCTCCACTAAAAAATACATTTGTATCATCTGCGTACAAGATAATATTTGGCGTCTGGGGTATCATCACAATATCTTTTATGTACACAAGGAACAGTAAAGGTCCTAAAATTGAACCCTGTGGCACGCCGTATTTTATAATTTTCAGACTTGATTTGATGGTCCGAAATCCTACGTACTGGAGACGATTCTGCAAATAACTCTTGGTTAAACGAAGCGCACTGCCACGAATACCATATCTTTGAAGTATATGGAAAAGAATGTCATGTTTTATGCAGTCGAAGGCCTTTTTGATGTCTAAGAATATGCCTACAGTGTAAAGTCTATGTTCGACGTTGGAAATTATTTTTTCTTTTATGTTTAACAAAGCAGATTCAACCGATTTACCTTTCTGGAATTCGTACTGCTGGGGTTTGATAACGTCCTTGCTGAATAAAAAGCTACTCAATTTATTGTTGATTACGTGTTCCGCTATCTTTGAAAATACAGGAAGTATAGATATAGGACGGTAGTTTCCCAGAATATTCTTGTCACCTCCCATGTGCACCGCGCAGACGCGGGCGATTTTCATTTTTTCCTGAAACACACCATCGCGCAGGATGTAGTTGCAGAGGTGTGAAAGAACTATGCTTAGAAGGTTAGCTACCGCTTTCACTGGCTGAACGGCTATTTCATCGTATCCGCTTGCACAGTTGGCCTTGAGACCTTTTACGACGGTTTCAACTTCGTAGGGTGTAGTCGGCGAGAAAAATATTGTGTCTGCCAATCGGCCATCAAAGTACAATTCAGAGTGGACGCTCTCACAACTATGGGAAATGCCCGACGTTAGAAAATGGGTATTGAATTTTTCAGCTAAGGTGGAACCTGAATATGCAACGTCATCAATTGTGAGTTCTTGTGGGACAGTGTGCGCATTCTGCGAAAAAAGTGATTTCATTAGAGGCCAAGCTTTCTCAGGGCAACCGAGAACTGCCGTGAACTTGTTGACATAATACTGTGAGCGGGCTTTCTTGAGAGCAGTGCTAAGCTTTTTTCTGATTTTCTTATATTGTAGGAATTTATTTATAACTTTCGTCCTGATAAACTCCTGAAATAATTTTTCACGGTCCTTGATTTGTTGCAAAAGTTCTCTTGCAATCCATGGTTTTCTAGCCTTGCGGCATTTATGCACCTTCTCAACTGGAAACGCTATATCAGAGTTTAATCATTTTATCAAGGAAAATATTGTACGCATCGTTGGCATTTCTAGTGTTTAAGACTTCGCCCAAGTCTGTACTTGACAGCATGTTAAGGAGCTGAATAATGCCAAGTTCGCTAATGTGACGTCTAGGAAGCTGAAATCGAGAACTTGGACATGGGTTTTTAATAGGGTGGAAACAGAAAAAAGGCATGTGGTCGCTAATGCCTGTTACTAGGACGCCGGCGTAGACGTCTTCTAAACAGCTGCTAAAGCAGAGGTCAATGAGTGTTTCACTGTTGGCATTCACACGAGTGGGCGTATGAATAACATTTTTCAGCCCAGCTGAATGTGCTGTTTCAAGTAGAGTAACTGATGATGAATCACTGGAGAGCACATTAATGTTAAAGTCTCCCACAATAATCACGGGGAGATCAGTGGATGCAGCAAACTCCAAGAAATGTTCAAAGAAATTAAAGAATGCGGGAAGGGACCCGGAAGGAGGGCGGCAAACACAGCCAAAATAAAACCTAGAGTTCTATTTGCCAACACTTCGTAGTCAACGGAGATAGCAGAGTACTCTTGCAAGACTGCATAACTGAAATCATTTCTAACGTATAGTGTGACGCCGCCACCCCTTTGGTTGTCGCGGCAGAGAGCTTCACATCTGTACCCCTCAAACTGTATAGCATGATGTGAATCAGTAAACCACGTTTCTGTGAATGCAAGAATGCTGAATTCATGTTGCAGTGATGGTAAGTAGCTGGTTACTTCTAGCTGTTTACTATGCAAACTTTGCGAGTTGAGATGAAATATTGATCAGTATCTACTCAATGGTTCAGGTTGACGAGAGTATTAGCAAATGCCTGTCCGTCATAGTAGTCACGTTTCGGGAAGACGGTGACATCGGTCGAAGGCGTTAACAGGAAATTTGCGCCATTCAGGTAATCTTGCTGAGATCATCCTCGGTCTTTATCTGGATGGCGAGCTCACCTGATTTTTTCTAACATAGATTCTACCATTCCTCTGCCATGTAAATTCATACGACTTCTCGGTTGACCAGGTTTTGGTCAGCCAAAAGAGCCTCTTGTTTTGCGGGCTCATGTTGTCAAACAGTCTGATGCCCGGTACCTTCGTTCTCAAGAATGATCGTTTATCATTCCATTGGTCCTTAAGTGTACGCGAAGAAAACCGCACTAGCACCGGAGGAACCTTGTTAGGTTTGCAAGGAAGTCTGTGAATTGCCTCAACGTCTCGTGCTGTCACTTCCGGAATTTCTAGTTTCCGTGCGATACCGTTTACTTTTGTTAGCAAAATTTCATCTTCGGTATGTTCCAAGCCATGAATTTCCAGGTTCTGCCTGCGGCTATACTGATCCATGTCGTTTATCTCTTTTCAGTATTTTAATTTCTTGACGCGATGTTTCCGATTCGACTTTGTGCACCCTTTTCCTAAGTTCAGTTATCTCTTTTTGCGTAGCGGACACAAGCTCTATGATGTTTTCATAATTATCGGATAAGAACTTGACGTTTTTTTCAATTTCTTCCACAGTTTCTTTCATACTCATAAGTTCCTCGATTTTACTCAGGAGGGGGAGAAGAGCACCAATTTTCCTGTTCATATTGGCTAGCCTCGCCACAATGTCAGCGTCATTGCCATGTTTACCCTTTCCAGAGTTCTGGCTACTTCTTAATTTCGAGGCTTTGCATGCAGGACACAGTCATGACTTTCCTATGTCAGGTTTGGCCTTAACGGTTGCCTCTCCCACCCCTGAGCAATTTCCGGCATGGTAGGTGAAGACACAATCAGAACAGGTTATCGCACTGGAATCTTTCTTGATAGCTAAGTGACATGCCAGGCAGACATCAACTGCTTCATCATAACTCATCACACCAAATGCGCCTGTAGCAGTAGCAGCAGCAGGAGCGACAGAGAAAAAAATTGTTTAAGCTCTTACTGAAAAGAAAAAAATACAACTAACCTGTAACAGCAGGACGAGCAATTAAGCGAGCTGCATGAACTGCCGGCGCTGTTGCGTGATATATACATAGTTGTGAAAACTTGACGTACTTGACTGCTTGAAATAATAGAGAGCAAAGTGAAGGCTTCGTTTACGGAAACATTGTTATTTTACTCGACGTTTAGATCGCAGGAAACGATCTGAGATCTATGACTGTGTTCGTATATATATATATATATATATATATATATATATATATATATATATATATATATATATATATATATATATATATATAGATATATATATATATACACGATTGCGTTTAACCCATTTAACCGATCGGAGATCTATGAGTGTGTTTCTTATATATATATATATATATATATATATATATATATATATATATATATATAAAAAGAAAAACAGTCATAGATCTAAGGTCGGTTAAATGGGTTAAACGGAATCGTCTAACCTAACTCGGAACAACTGTATTGATATGTGGGGACTTTAACGCTGCGCGCACAGCTTGGGATTGCGTCCATGACTCGATAACAGGAGACAAGATTGACACTGTATTAACATACAATTATCACTAGTAAATCCACCCATGCCACAACAATGCAATCTAAGATCTGACGTGGTGGAACAATCCTGGTGCTCCGGAATGGCAGGCAAAATTCGATGCATAGGGACACGACCACACCTCCATAAACAAAGCTTTCAATAGGACACAATTCAATAAACTGTCAAGAAAAACATTCTCAACACTTTAGGATTGTGTTTGGCAGGATAATCGGTCCCAAAACGTAAGCCCAGATACGATTGTGTAACATTACAAGCGGCTCTCAAGGGTCATACTGTATGTACAACAGTAAACGAAGATCAGTTAACTCCCGACTTTAACCTCATACATCTATGTGCAAGTGGGAAAAAAACGGAGATACAGGCCACTCGGTACACTGACGACGTTGACTGGAAGATAGAGTTGAACCGACTGACAGCTCAGGAACGCCGCGGTGGAAAGCAACTAGTACATAAGAGGTGAACTGACTGGCACATTAGTTTAGGAATAACAAAAGATAACACAGCCCTCTTGAGTATTTTTGAGACGCATGGAAAAGGGGCGAATGACTACACATCGTGCAGAAAGTATCCAGCCTGCCTTACAGTTTACATCGAATGAATTTGCAAATCAGGCAGCACACTTTTTTTTCCATATTCATGCGCAGTCTCCCGCTCTACAGCCGACGAAGAACGCGATGCACAAGACGGGCGGAAGTGACATCTCTATTGGTAGATTAGAGATTATGGCAGCTATAGAAGTATCAAGCGAAAGAGGAAAGCCGGAACGTGACAACATGCACGACAAAGTCTTTAAAAACATAGCAGGAGAACCTGTTGATGCCCTTTCGGGTGTGGTAAATTAGGTACAGTAAAGAGGGGAAACCGTACAAGCCTGGAAGCACTCCGTCGTATTCCTGGTAGAAAAGGCTGGAAAACCTGCCACCAAGATATATTCATTGCGGCCTAAGTCATTACCGCTGGCAATTCATAAAATTTGTCGCTAGACGGTAACCACGCGCTTATTGTGGCGCCTTGAAAATGAGCACAAGTACCATCCGCGGCAAACTAGGTTCCGGTCCAGCCTCGGTACGGAAACAGGATTTGCTGCACAGGTTGAAGGCATCGTACCGGTGTCGCCTTATATCCAGCTTGTAGGCACTGCGGTGGCTGCAGTACTGACGAAGAATGTGATAACGTGTCACCCGCGAAGGTGCATAAGAACATGGAATATTGGGGCATTCCTTTAAAGGTTACGAAAGTAGTACACAACGCGCTTGAAGACAAGAAATTCTACATTCGGCTCAATGGAGAAGAAATCGGACAATACATTTCAAATGGCGGGGTGCCGCAAGGCTCAGTCTTAGCCCTTTTGCTATTTAATATAGCCTTTATCCCATCGGTTTGAAAATTAGAAGTACCACATATACAGTTCATGATTTATGCAGATGATGTCACCATATGTTCGACTCAGAAACATATTGAGACACAGAATATTCGTTCACAACAGGCCTCAAACACACTTGACGAGTATGTCCACGAAGCGAGCCTGGAAGTGTCAGCAATGAAGTCCAGCTGCATTCACGTTGCTAACATTAACAGGAAGAAATTGCAAGCCACTACATTCATGCTAAAAATCGGTAGCCAGCATTTCAAGATGTGGACGAAATGAGAGTCCTCGGGCTAGACATACAGACGTCAGGCAAGGGGACACAATGGCCACATAGAACAAAGAAAGCAGCAGCAAATGCGTTGCACTTGAACAAACGCATCTCGACCAGGGGTGGAAGCTCCCGGACTGAGATTCCCAGACGACTTGTAAGTTTGGTACATCTACCAGTATACTATACAAGGCTCACTTCCATCTACTGACGAGACAACAGTAGGCGGCGCTAGAAAGAGTGAATATGAACGCAGTGCGCACGATGATGATCTTGCCTAAACTAACAACAATCCAAAGTTTCCAGAAAGCTGTACAGTTGAAAGCACTGATTGAACTTGTGGAAGAGCGAGAGGCGAGAACAACGAGAGAACTGGAGAAAAGATATCTTAGGCCAGTGGCAACCTTATAGAGTGAGGTGGCAGCACAGCCATCGGAAATGATAGACACCCTCCATGGGAACACACGAAAATAACCACAAAAACACGCCACAGCTCCATCGTGAAGCAAATCTCGGCATTCCGACGATGGTTATTTAAATTACAGGAACGTATATAGCTTACGCAGGCGCATTGGCAACAGAAAAGTACGGAAGGACGGCCACTACAAGCCCTGCACATTCTGAGCTAATCACACAACGGCAACACGTCTCCGACCACCGTACCCGCTTGTGATGGAGCTCTACGTTAACCGTGACGCAATGAAGTCTATAAAAAATACCTTCTATAAGAGAAGCCCAAATCTACATGGACGCCTTAGCAGCTATTAAACAACTGAAGAGTAACAAAACCACTAGCCTTCACTCAAGAGGTACATGCGCTCTATGTAAAACTAAGCAAACGCATTCGGGAACATTGGATACAAGACGATACTCAGAATGCCCACCAGAGGAAAGCAAACATCTGTGGACACCAAACCCTATATATAAATGCCTCGCGCATTAGCCTCCCTTATCGTTTTAGATCCGCTCTTCCCATCTTGTCGCCCTCTATAAAGAGAAGTGCACGTTCTTTGATTCCCCCGTGAACTTACTCCCATTCTGATAACTTAACGAGATGGAAGGAGGTAACCCTTAGAAGGATAAGAGCTGGGGCGGCCCTTCCGAGTCGGTGACATACCGATGGGACTCTATGATGTTGGGCTGAGCAGATGTGCCAAGTGTTCCATGCCGTCCACTGAGATCGATCTGCGCCACATTTTGTGGACTTACCGAGGAATGCAGGACTGAAGAAGGAGGAGACTACTGGAAGTTGGAATTTCGGCTGAAAGAAAGAGATGCCTGTCCTTGTGGCTAACGGGCAAGGCTAAGAACAGGGGCCTGCTAAGGTTTCGTGAGGAGGATAGGCTCCGCGACCTACTCTAGCTTTTTGGCAGCTTGTTATTATGCAACATAGCAAGTCTTCGAATTAAAAAAAGTCTCAGGGAGACAGCACATCTGAAAAAAAGTTAACTTTTCAGGGGATGGCCCCTCTAACGAAAGTAGCCAAGTGACTGGGTTTGTTTCTAAGCGATATTGATGAGCCCTTCCGGCACCCCTGATGATTGAAATGTTCCGAAAGGTGAGAGAAAGGGTTCTCCTTACCACACAAAGATTACGCGATCGAGTGGTACCTTAGCTGCATTGATATACGGTTGAGAAGCAAAAACCGATTACTGGTTACTTTTGGCAAAGGCGGTACATTGATCTGTACACTGGCAACGCCGCAGAACCAGCATTCGCTTTGATTCACCATCTATTTTCTTTCTTCAAGCAAACGCACTTTGTGCAGGTACATGGTGATATATTTTTGTCACTGTGCGTTTACACTCTATCACTCGTGCGCATGAGCCGTAGTGTGCCGCGTAAAAATTTCTAAATATCCCTTGAACTTTTTACGTTGACGGTGTTGAGGGGAAAAGTTCGCTTCATGTCGCGGCGCAGCTGCTTTCTGTATTAGGGTACGAGAAAGGTCAGCGCTAGTACAGCTGGAGACCTCGCATGCGAAGCGAAACAATTTGAAACGCGTGGTCTCGGACTGAAAAAACGCATTTTTTGCCATCTATATGAATTTTTTATGGAGGAAAAACGCTAAGGCGCCCGTGTGCTGTGCGATGTCAGTGCACGTTAAAGATCCCCAGGTGGTCGAAATTATTCCGGAGCCCTCCACTACGGACCTATTCGTTCCTATCTTCTTTCACTCCCTCCTTTATCCCTTCCCTTACGGTGCGGTTCAGGTGTCCAACGATATATGAGACAGATAGTGCGCCATTTCCATTCCACCAAAAACCAATTATTATTAAACCATCTATATGAACAAAACCACAGGTCACCGTGGATTACTTTCACAGTAATATGAAAAGCGTGGTATTGCTAATGTAAAGGGCTCACATGAAAAGTTCATTTTCTTTTCATAAGGACGTTTAAATTTTTTGTCGTAACAACATCTCTGAATCACGCTTTCTATTTGTAAATGCTTTCCTGCAATGCTCAGTGGCAACCTGTGCGGCCTGATAAAACCATCTATTTGTTGAAAGATTGAAAAATTAGCTGATGTACGCATAAACTCGGGATATCGTTCCAGCGGACAGTGACCTGATGCTAATCGGGATGGAACGTTGCCTCTCCGCTATTAGAACATAATTAGGCCATCTTCGAGTAGTTCAAAATTCGTGATTTAAGTAGTCTTCCTTCTGCACTACTCCACCCTCAAGAGCTTCGGAGTCGCGAGTGACTGGTTTTTCGATCAAACTGGCTTTGCGCACTAAAGAAATCAAGCAGGCCACATTCAAGAGGAAGCCATTGCAGGATGCGAGCCGCCATATGATAAACGCCCATAACAGTGTAGAGAACCTGTTTCCTCTCTCCATTTCGACGCGGCCCATATTCGCCATCGTGCGTCAGGACAGCACCGGCTAGGCGAAGAGAGAAGTCTCCCTCATGGGGGAAGCGGAAACAGTGACGGGAGCGCCACCTCGTAGGTTACGCGAAATTCTGCGGAACCGGAGAGGGCCTCTTCGGTTTCCGGCCAGCGTCGTGAGCGGTTGCAGCCGCACCCTCCTCCGCCTCAGGCGCACGGAGATCCGTCGTGCCTTGCCGCTGGACTTACAATTCCGGGCAGCAAAGCGAGCGCAGCAAACGCGCGCTCCCGTCACTTTCCCCAGCAAATGCTAGGGGATACCTTTGCCCCAAGAATCCGGCGCGCACGGGGAAAACCCGGCTGCCATTGTCGGCGCATTCAAATGTTCGCCACCGATACCTCCGATTTCGCGCCCCTACCCCATCCGGTAAGTCGGAAGTCCTTCTTACGTAGCCTTCTAGTTCCGAAGAATGCCTCGTTGATGTTTTGTAGCTAGCTGGGCCGCTCTGTGTATTAACTGCAAGTGTAATAAATAGCATATGTGTGTTAACACTTTCCCTTCCCTTACCTTTGTACCCTCGAGCACGAACCCCTCCGCGGTTAGCGAGCGGAAACGCTGCGTCCGCAGAGTGGGAGTGCAGGGGGGGGGGGGGGCAAAAGTCTCCCCCCCACATATTTCCACAACAGGCATTCCGCTATTGCTTATGTCGTGAAGTCGGTGCGGTAATTTGCAGTATTGGCATGGCGGTGAACAAAAAAGCGCCTCCTAAACGGCGACCGCTCCGCATGAACGAGTTCATGCGACCTTAATCCTTTCTTCCCAGCTGTTAGGAACGATGGCGCAAAAGAGTCCATTCTGCGAGATCTGAGCTGCTTCTGGACATGTAAAGTTATAGAGCATATAGCAAAAGAGTTTCCTTCAAGTTTCGGAGGGGTTTCTTTCATTAGTCGTGTGAAGGAGTATTTACATTGATGCCCTGAGCCGAAAACATGAGGCGATCTCGGAGAGCATGGCATCGAAGGTGGCATCTTGTCTCACACTGACGTTGCTCAGTAGCGGCGATGTTCTCGCGATTTCGCAGCCTCGACACCTGATTTAATAGTTCAGAGCAACAATTTTGTGTGAAGACATGACTAGAAAATTCGTCGGACTTAAGCTCGGGCAGAGGAGACAACTCGCCATGCCTCAAACCATCGACTAGGGCTAGTATACAAATTTCGTTCTTGCATTGTCGAGGCGGTTCGCTTGTTTCTGACCCCCTCCAAAGGTCTCGGTATGTCTTTAATGATCCTTACCAAAGCAGACTAGTGGATCCAGTTTTCAAGACAGCCCGGAATTGACCTTGGCACTGCACTACGGAGTAGCCCAGAGTGGTTTGCGTGAGCAATTGAGTTTTTGCGTTACTGATAGCAATGCACATTTAGAAACGTTCTCCAGATTTGAATACTTGTTTATTACACAGTAACCCATCAAAATTGTATTCTAGGTTTTCAAATTATGATTAGGGATACTTTGAGCCGATGTACACCAAATGCCGTGTCATAGGGAAACACCGCGACGCACTAACAAGAAATAGGCTTTTATGGTTGTAAGATTGCAGGACGACTTCATAAGCGCACCATCAGTGACATGGTCCCAAAAAGAAATCAGATACCTATAATGTGAAATCTGACACGTTCCAGGTAACCGCCGACGCTTGTGCCTTTCGCCGATGTTTTTGGTTTTGTTCTTGTATGTTTTTTTTCATCCTGCTCGCCAGATGGTATAAAATCCTGGTGGCCCTCGGATAAAACTTAGTTGACGTAAGCGCTGTTGTGTCCTCCCTTTTTTTGTGTGCCGTCTTTGCGCTTGTAATATGGAAGTGCGTAACCAAGTCGACTATAATATTCTATTATAGATTTTCTATTTTTCTCATTCCCGACTAAATATATTTACTAGTTAAATTAACTTTTGTGCGGGTCTGAAAATTTTCGACTCAGAGATTTTTCACCCTCGAAAGCAATACATCTCATTTGTTTTCGTTAAGTCAGTAAAAACGAAGCTACATTAGATAGACTATGATGTGTTGCAATAAAGCAGAATATTGAAAGTTTTGGAGGTATAAACTTTTACGCGCATGACCCTAAAATCACATGCTGTTCTGTTGTATGGAATGAATTAAATCTAAACTAGGTCGCCACGGCGGCTCGGCGGTTATGGCGCTCGGCTGCGGTATCGAAAGGCGCGAGTTGGATCCTGGCCGCGGAGGTCGAATTTGGATGGAGGCAAAATTCTAGACGCCTGTGTACTGTTTGATATCAGGGCACGTTAAATAATCCCAGGGGGTCGAAATTTCTGAGACCTTCTCTACGGCGGCTCTCATAGCCTGAATTACTTTGAAACGTTAAAACCCCTTAAAGAAATCTAGACTAGAGATGTAAAACTTCGGGATATTTTAATACCAGAAAAAACAAATGAAAAGACTCCGTTTTTTTTCGGAAATAATAGAAACATTTGAAACAGACCAGATACAGGCCTAAAACAGTACGCACAGTTGTATTTTGAACATAGATCATTTTTATGTGCGCTTTCTTGTTGTTAAGCCCTATGTTGCAACACTCCTTGAGTTCAAAAGTCGAAACTGCAGCTTTGACTGTTTTAGCTCGTTTAGTATTGCTGATCCCGCAACAGTGTTCCCAAATGGCACCGTTGCAGTGAACTAGAATAGGAGTAGTGTTCTCACTGGCCGCGCTGGAATGAAGCCGCCGCTGTCGCAAAACGGCGGCGGCGCTGCTGTCGTGTTCACTACAGGAGGGCAGCCCGCATACGCTTGAAAAGTGGTCCAAAGGTATACGGGTAAAATGCCGTGTTATTGTCAAAGATCGTGCCTGCGCGGACTAAACTAGCTTGCATAATGTGTGTTGTTCAGCATGTTGAAGGTTTAATGAAAACTTCATTCGCGCCAACACAGGGAGAGTCAAGCGCATTGAGCGTTGGTTGCCATCTTCTGCGTCAAGATGGCAACCAACCTCTTTAACAGCCTTGTTCTCACCATATCCAGCACATCAAAGATGCTCTCTGAATGGAGCTTATTTTGGCTGAAGCATTTTGTGAGAAGTTTCTTTATCTTCAGTGCAACATACTAGAGCTGTGCGGAAGGGTAGATGAGGTTGAGGTGTTGAATGCTACAGGTGGGGTTAGCCTTGCTTTGTCTGCCGGCAATTGCTCCACCACAGCGTCCCTTCGATATTATAACAATGCCGCATCTACCCCGCTATGCGCCAGTCTCTTATAATAGCACACATTCTCTCCCGCAGACACCATCTATGCACATATTCAGTCACAGTAGAACACAGGCCATTGTAGTGCCACACTCCATGCACACATTCACTCACAGTATAAAGTAGTCCACTCCGGTAGATGAGTCCTCCTTTGTCGTACTATTTTGTGTATCTGTCATCAGTGGCTGGCATAGTTAGGAGGCCAATGCAGCTTTCACATTTTCCCTATAAGGCACATTTTTGTGCTATGTAGCCTGAGATGTGAAAGACTAGTGGTGAGTCACTCTTAGCTACATGCTGACTATGATCATTACACGCTCCAGCCTTATCAACTGGTAACTTCACTGTAGTTCTCGCTGGCATGCGACGTTCAGCTATCTCAGCGGAGTCTTTAATTTCGACATCAAGCAAGGAGGCCAATATATAATATTCACAGTTTCCCTTGGATACGCATTTCACCAAGCCATAAACTGAAAGGCAGTGTGCTATGGTTAAAAACAGCGTAGGTGCCGGGTGCTCATTGCCGCCAGATGATTCTCTTGTGATGCCGAAAAGGTTCTCTAATGGGTCTTGGCACAGCTTCGATGTCATCAAGCACTTGTATTTCAGCTTTTCTGTGAGGTAAGTCAGCAATTCCAGAGGGCTTGAAATCGCTACACGAAGACCAGTAGGGGTAGAGTTGCACATGAACCCACAGTATTCCTTAGTACGTACGATCTTCCCACTTATCAAAGAATACCAAAAATGCTTCCAACACAGCAACTTGAGACGAGTTTGGGCGCAGGGCTTCTGCTGGAAAGCATGCGGTCATCGCCTCAGCTGATAGATTTTCCTGCAACTGAAAACAAATATTACATCAGATGCGAGAATAAGAGTTCCTTGAGTAGTGCAACTGTGGCATCTGAAAAGCAGTGCTTCAACTTGAGGAGTCACTATTATGTAGGCCTTGCATCTATTCTCAGCAAATATGCTAAATGTTCGTACCGCCAAACAGGAACTTCGAACAGCAGAATCCACCTGTTACTGGAAAATGGGATCACACTTACTTGAAAAAATAACGTCGGTAGCAGATATGCTACATTTATCCTCCAAATCTGTCTTATAAAGATGAAGTCTTTGAAGTACCTTCGCAGGGAACAGCTGGAAGGCGTAGGTGACCCTCATTTTCTCGAAGTTCTTTCGTTGAAGATGCCGTCTGTAATTTCCGGCATCTCCCTCAACGTCACACTATTAAAATCGATATTGAAGGCTTGCTTGACGTGATCCATAGAGAGCTACAAACCAAAACTAATGAAAATACACAAGTGCATCAATCACGAGTACTCCATCAAGGTCTCATATGTTGTTAAAATGCCAGTTAAAATAGAGGATAGCGAAATTTAACTTACGTGACCATCTGGAGTGTTTAATGATCCCTTCAGAAGAGAGTTCCCCAGACATTTGATCAGATGGGGGAAATCTGACACAAAGAATAAGCTTCTTGAATGGTCGGCAGGATGGCGCACTTTGCATTTCATGGAGAATGCACTGCCCCGTATTCCCATTACGCTCCACATCGTCCTGTTCCAACTTGCCCCATCAAAAATTATAAAATCTACAAAGGGCCCACTCTTCTCAGCCAGAATTGTGGCTTTCGTGATCAGTTGAGCAAATCTTCTCTTTTTTATGTGGTTCCTGGTGGTAAAACAGCCAATTATTTGGTTCAATTTGGCAACAAGTGGCACGGAATAAATAACCATGCATAGTCCGAAGGCATATGCTGCGGGTCAGCCGATGTTTATCTTCCCAAATCAACGAATCCTACAATATTGCCTGCTTTCTTGACAGATAAATGCTCCCAAAGCTTTACTTCATCAAATATGATCAACTCCCCATGCCTCTTGTTAGGTTTAGTGTCAGCAGTTTAGCTGCCTCAAAACGGTGCTATTAAGAGTACAAGAACTGAGGATTGGGCGAGTTGTTGGTGAAAGTTCAGCGCCTACCGTTTGTCTCGTCTCGTCCTCTGTCTGTGTTTTTTAGCGCTGGTTTTTAATACGATGGGTGCTATTAAAAGCGAATGGTGATCGGTAGGAGGCCATGTGGCGCTTCAAAGTGGATTTGCTCGGCAAACGCAGGATGCTGTTTCTTCTCAGGTGCTCGTACCGCCTTCGACTTTTCAATTTCTTCATTATGCATTTCAAACAGTCAATTTTTAGTCTATTGAGCACCTTTCGCATTTATCTTCGCAGCTGCAAAACACTGCCTGGCAGCTTCCTGCTGTTTAGGTGGAAGATTTTATATTTATTGCTCTAGAGCATCATCCTTTATAGAAGGAGCCTTCTATATTTGCGAAAGGCTTGATGTTGAGTTCTGCAAACGGTCCGCTCGTCGGCTCTTATTCTGTGCCAGTCTTAGTCTGTGTGCAGCTGAGTGAATTCACTTCCGGGTTCTCCAATTTACTCTGAACCGTCGTGTGAGCAGAGCCCGTCTGAAGTACCTACAAGAGGTGCACTGCCCACCTGTAAAAGTAAAACGCCAAAACTTTATGTAGGCTATAGCTGCAGATCTGAATGCCTTGTAAAACTACATAAATGAACTCCACATTCTCTGCATCATAAGTGAAAAATTGGAATTGAAAAATCTCGTTACCTACTACTGGAACGGTGGTAAGGCAGCTTCTGCTGAAGTTGACCTTGTCATGGGTGACAGCGTGTTCTTCAAGGTTCCGAGTCGACTAATCTTCTGCATAGTCTTAACAATGCATGGCGCCACGAAAGAGATGAACAGCATCTACTTCTGTCACAACGTTTTCAGTTTGCGCTTTTGAATTCACAGGGCTTTCCTTGAGTAAAACGCCCCTCAGATACACCTTGCAATACAGCAGTGAGGAAACGGGACGAAAAATAATAACTTTTTCCGGCACGACTTCCTTCCTTGCGCTTAGGCCAGATGTACAGTAAAACGCTGCGTCGTTTTGGCCAGGAAGTGCAGGCTTCGTTTAGAACGCTGAAGGCAGTGTCAAGCTTTCTATGCCTTTTCGCTGTAGCGATACAGAAGAACAAGCAAGGGCGTCGGATGGGACAGCGTCAAAGATAATCTGTTCTGTCAGTTCCGTCACCAAGGTACCGTCAGTGGTAGCAACGTTCACACCGTCGACACCTCCGGTATGTTGGCGACAGCCTTCACACGAACCTTTGGATGTGGACCTTTCTTCCGTCTCCAGCTGACTGTTTTCTCTTCCTGTCCTGTCTCTGCTGTGGCATTGGCAGGTATTTCGGCAGGTTGGTCAGGAGGGTCAGAATGGCATCAGTCGTTAAAGGTGGCTTGCCACGATGAATACGAACCTCTTCCCCTTGCACGACGTGGACGCAATCGCGGATGACGAAACGCGTCTCGAATTGTAGCTCACACGTAGCAGAGGTGTCGTCAAGCTTTTTGTCCGAGTAACGGAGGTTTCTTTCACACTGCTCCTTCAAAGAATCCTCGTACGGCACGCTGAAGAGGACTACCTTCGGGTCATTGTTCTCGTAAGCATAGCCGGCATTGCAACCCGGCGCGACGGAAGAGTTCTGCCAGCGAGCAGGCATTTCTTTTCCCTTACCGAATACTGTTGCAGTCTATCCAGGATGCTACAGCCTTGGCTGGCAGGTTCCTGGGACAAGAAAGAGTGCTCTAAGCACGCCACTGAATCTTCCAAAGCAAGCACAACAAGAGCACGACGCAACGACGAACAAAACACAACTCCCAAGCTCGTCAGCGCGCCTGGTTGCGACATTCCCGTAGAGCCAATGTGGACGATTTTTGAATGCGACGGTGGCGGTTGCTGGGAGCAGCGGTAAACGCATGGATTGCTCAAAGCTCCCTGAGACGAGCTCACTCAAGCCAATCCAGAAATCCAATATGACGGCGCGCGTTCAGGCGGCTGGTTGCGGCCGGTTGCTCGCGTATTCGTGGGGCTGGCGGGCGCTAGCTGGATTCAAGCTTATTACATACTTGTCACCAACTGCTCCCGCAATGCTTTCCTGCATGATTTACTATATACTTACGCTATGTGCGGCGCGTATTTCGACGTGTCTGTTGAGGTAGCGTGGTGCATGGTGGCGAGCGGCGCGACTGCATAGCAGCTGCTTATGGCGCTCGCTCGAAAAGAAAAAGCGTAAAAATTAAGTTCAAAATACAGTTCATTAAATAATACATAAGTATTCACAATGGATATACAAAAGTGGTGATTCTAGGCATCAGTGGCATGGCAATATCAGTGACAGCCACGCCAACCTGTATCGGAAAATGCCACTATGCTGCGAAAAGGTATGGTACTATCAAGAAAAGTATGATATACATAGCCAAATTCTGCATCAATCAATATGTTTGCATACACGATAACTTTTTATAGATTCACGCAATGAATTAAAACATTTCACATGTATTGAAATATATCAATGTGTGGCAATGAGTATGCACATACAAAGTGAGCCAGCCAAAAATTTCAACCTTTAACTTGAGCAGAATAATTCACAGTCCATAAGTAGACCAAAGACAACATAATATGCTGCAGTGTTACATCCAGTTTTATGCATAGATACCAAGAAAAGTTCACCTTCTAACTCTGCTAACAAAGGGCATGTTTACCTCTCGCCTAATGAGTTGCAGGCTTGCACGGTTTATTGCATGGCTCGTCTGCCACGCCCTATTTCGGTTACTTGTTTAATGTAGACGCAAAGAGAAGGAAAATGTTACCAAGACAGGTCAAGAAACAAATATTTGAAAATGCGCAGAAAAATTGTGCCTGTGGCAGGCGCACAAAAATAATCGGATGTCATTAATTCATATATCAGTGATGACACACTGGAGGGTAACCCAAGATATGCATGCGTATAAATAGCTCATAGAGAAATAACAAATATAATTTGCAATGTGTATAACAAGTTACTACTTCTGTGTATGGCATTATATTCTATCTACCACAATGTGGAGTGATTTAATAAATGGTAAAATTTAAGTGGTCCTTGTACAGTACAGTGTCCGCACATGTTAGCGGATGCAATATAACATGCCGGCCACTAGTACTACGTCCCTGCTAGTGCATATTTTGCTTGGGGACGTAAAAAACTCATTGTTACAACTTGCAGAAGAAATTCCTAAAACAGTCAGTATAAGTAGCAGTTTATCATACTTTGAGAATGCCTGTTTTTGACGCTAGAATACGTGTCAACCAAGTGACATCTCATGTGTATACCCCATCAGTTGTTACAGGGCCGAACACTTGAGCCAGCCTGCTTTTGCTTGCGCTGAATTCCAGATACTACTAATTTCCCCAACAGCTAAATAGAGTGCAACAGTCATGATCAAGGGATGGCAAATTATATATCACGAAACCCTCGGCTTCTGCAGAGTACTTTTTGGATTTTTTGAGCTGCATAAGCAATGCATATCTCAACATTGTTTCACTACTTTATTTTTTCACTAATCATGCAACGACTGCTTATAGAGACTGATTTCTGCACATAGCTAATCGTTATAATTGAATTTTGGCATTTCTTGAGTGGCTGTATCGCTATGTGCTTGTTGAACAGGAGGAGAAAGAAGCCATATAACACGGGGTTACCTGGTATCTTTTGTAAGCTGTTAGCATTCGTCAGTACTAAGTAAATTCAAAACCCCTGGTCATAACAATGCTCAGACTAACATGGCACACAACAGTTCCAGAAAGCAACCTTGCATTTCATAAAAAAGTAACACAGCAAGAGCAAAAGCAAGTACAGTATATGCACAACCAGAGCAGAATTATTAACTAGCATAGCAGCCACGTAACCAACTGTGGTGAACTGTGTCTGTGAAAGACGCTTAGCAGTAGGGTGTTGTGGCTCAGCCGAAGAGCCACAACCCCCCTTACATAACAAATACAAAAACGTTATGTACATGACAAATAAATAATTGCACAAAGAGCACATAAGCAGTAGGCAGCAATAAAAAACTAAATATTTAAATAATTTAGTAAAATGATGCGTCATGAATATAAACAGTATATTTACGCTTGTTTCTAGTGGGAGCATCTGCTTTGAGTTTGTAGCTGTGCTTCTGTTGACAAATGAGTTGAACCCTTGTAGCCTTGTGTGGCGCATTTAATTAAGAAACTTCAGACTTCAGCCTACTGAACAGAACATACCTTGTCGGTGTGGCATCCTTTACACCAGATTCTTACACACATTCGATATGTGGGCACTGGGCACGCTACGCGATTTCTTGTCTGAAGGCGGAATATAATTCGTTTAATAATAAGACATTCTTCAGAGGTTGCGGCAGCAAATATGAAGAAGCGCTCAGAACCACCATTATCTTTGAGAAGCATGAAAAGTTGGTGTCGCTCATGGACAGAGCCGGCGTCTGCTGCAAAATGTGCTCTCCTACATGTACACTCAGTAGCTCTCAGATCAAAAGAGCTCTTATTTTTCAAGCGATGTTTCTTGCCTCAGGGCATAAAGCTATCAAATGAGCGATGAGTAAGATGCGTTAATAAATAAAAAAATGTGGGCTGATTTGATGAAATCAAGAAGCGAACGATGATATGGATCCTGTGTCTAGGCAATTTAGAAATACGGATTGTCCGCTGAGAGACCCACCGCCGCCAGGCGGCGTATGTGAAAAAGAAAGGAGGAGAGAACAATGATGGGTCTAGAAAAGCTAAAAAAAAAGCGGCCCGCGCAAAAGGCGCTGCTCGCTTATAAAACCCTAAAGCGCCCTCGGGCTCCCATTCCCCCAAACGGCGGAAGCGCCGTGAAACCACGAAAAAGCCATAACAAACTAGGCGAAACTGTTTCTGGGAGCTTCACTAAAGCAGACACGACAGCAAAGAACGAAGTAAGAGATACGTCACGAGATAGGAATACTATGGAGAGCTTGCTGACCTCCAGTATATGGTCAATCGTTCGCGCTTAGAGCGATAAACGTCAGGGACAGCCGGGGTGGAAGTCTGAGGGAAATTTACAATGCTTAGAGCAGGCGGCTGGTTGTACCAAGTAAAAGCTGTGTCTGGTGCGGCAGCATGTACGATACACAATAGTTTCTAGCAACGCTTCCGCGATGCACACTGGGGAGTTCAGCACAAATATCGCCAATCAAAGCTTCCTGTGCATCTAAAAAAACAACTGCGACGGCTTTTCTGTATCCAGCGCACGGCGCGCTTTGGACTTTCAGCGCGCTGCCCAAACCTACTGCTGTTAGTGAGGCCTATGCAATAATTCTGAATGCGACGCTCTCATAACGGCTGCAAAAAAACACACACGAACAATACGCACGTAATATATATGCAAGTGCTAAATTTCATAAAACCTTTACCAAACTGTAACAGCGAGACACTCAAGACTAAGTCAGACAGTGAGGCACACACACACAAATGTAAGCAAGCAAAACAAATTAGCGAGCGGTCCCACACTTAAGAAACGCAATGCCGCGTCGGGCCATCTAGAACTGTATCACGGCCCCTTATTTTTCTTTTAATGAGTCTAAACGTACTTTTTAAACGCATCTCGCAAAAGCAAAGCAGCTGCAGTAAAAGGCACAATGGCGAATTTCGTTCCATTCCATCGGCAATTTCAAATCGCAACGGTCAACGGCGACCAAAACAAAGGAACGAAGGACGCAACGGTTTTGTGAAATTCTTATGCCATGAGGAATGTAATGTGCAGCGAATTCATAAATACCTGAGGTACGCACGAACACTGAAAAAGCGTTGTCCACTCTTGTTTGACGTGCTGTATACCACTCTGCGTTGCTCTCGTGCATACGTCGCATCGGCAGCGTCGGACAGGCTAAAGTTTCGTTTCTCCTACTTTCGCCCACGCTGCCCGCGCGGTCGTCTCCAGCTGAGCAGGCTGCGCTGCTCGCGGCGCTGACGCGATGCGTCATCTTCGCAAGTCATTTTTTTTATATTTTATTTTTATTAGTCATCACTGATTATAATTTAGTTCAAAAGCATGTTTTTCTTATCTATTGTAGTCGAGAAATATCACTTTAATTAGACTGAATTTCAGCCGCGTTTACTGCCGATACCAGGATCGCTGCAATCGTTTCGACCGTGGCGGCACCCACGGCGTGGACGCGCAACTTGCAACATTCCACAGCTTGACCGCGCCTACTTTTGCTGCGGCGACTGCAGTGTTCGGAACGGCGGCGACCCCTAGTGGGCAAGCGGGAAATTAAAAATTGTCGACACGAGCGGCATCACTTCGGCCTATGGGGACGCGGCGCAGGGAGAACACTACCCAATACTCTAGTTCACTCTAGCACCGTCTAGTAACGTTAACGCGCGCTGGTGCGCGCTCTGTAAGAGCGGTCCTGGGACAGCGAAGAGAGCTTTGATTCGTGAGGTGCCGTGACTTCTCCTCGAGTGCCATGGCGGCGTGCGGCATCGGTCTTGAATTCCTTGTTGTCGCAACCATGATGATACCTCGTCCGAACATCTGGACGAACTTTGACGCATTGAACAGCGCTAAGGGATCAGCGGTGTGCAGATTCTGCTGCGCCTAGTACGAGTTTCTGGATGCAACGCGCTTGAGCCGCATTGCAAAGTGCCGGAAATATCCACCGGACATTAGATCCTCTCCACTATCGGTACAACACGAAGCTTCGGAAACATCATCTCGTTACAGTCGCTCCAAAAGCCCACCCCTTGAAGTTGTGAAGTCGTAGAGCCTGTCATCAAAAAATGACAGCATGGCGGAGAAGAAAGAGGCTGGCGAACTAGCCACTCAGAAAGTTTCCATAGCAGCATTCTTTGACAGGGTTACCCCAGAGTTTAAAAACAAACTTGATGAGGCACTGGCACGAGCGATATACTGTAGTGGAGCACCATTGCCGCTCGCAAAAACAAGTATTGGCGGGAAGATTTCGAGCTGCATTTGCGCCGCCGTCAAGGCATTCGCTGGACGGGCGGCTTTTGGAAGCTTACTACGTCCTGGGGATGGCACAAATGGAAGAAAAAGTCACTTCTGCGCTCAGAACCTGGTTGCTTACTGACAGCTGGACCAATTTGCGCGCGGTGAGCGGCATGAACTTTGTTGTGGCTACACCGGAACCAATCTTCTACAGTGCCGTGGAAACAGATGATCATTGGCACACAGGAGAAGACATAACAGTCGAGGTTTCAAGGTAATAGAAAAACTTGGCCAGAAAAAAGTTTTTGCCTTGCTTACATACAACGTTTGGTTTATGGGGGTTTAACGTCCCAAAGTGACTCAGGCTATGAGAGACGCGCTTACTGACAACGTTAGTAACATGAAGACCGCATGGGCGATTGTAAAGCAGCAATATCCCACTGTCACTACTTTGAGTTACTGCGCCCCGGACTGAAATTTGCTTTTTTCAGGCATGAAAAGATGATGACTCTTCAAGAAATTAAGAAGGCGAAATGTGTGATAAAGCATGTGACGCACTCTCATGTGGTATCTGCTTATTTTACAAAGAAACAGATTTAGTGCTGCGATGGAAATAAGACCATTCTCGAACAACCTTTTGAAACACGCGGGGCATGTGTTGTGACGCCACTCCAAAGCCTTCTGAAGAACAAAGAAGCTTTGCAAAAAACAGTGATTACCACTGAACTGGGAGTGAGCAAAGAAATCAGGACAACAGTATTGGATGAAGACCATTTCTGGAGGGATTTGCAGATTATTTTTGACATGCTGAGCCCGATTGCTCATGCAATTTCCGAAACCGAATGTGACAGCGCTCGCCTATCAGACGTTCACGAGATCTTGCTCAATGTGTCTACATAATTGGAAAAGGCCTTTCCTAATCCTATTCGGACGACAATCGAGAAAAAAAACTATTGAAAATTCTCATTATCAAATGCGATTTCATCTTCCGTCCAACACATGCAGCATCAAATTTGCTTGATCCGAGGTAAAGAGGACGATTTCTAAGTCAAGAAGACGTGCAACATGCTTTGACTATATCACACATACTGCAGAGGGCCTCGATCTGAGCGTCGGAAAAGTGATTTCGAGTGTCGCCGAATGCAGGACCCGCTGAGGCGCCTGGTCCAGGAAAGGGCTCGACGACTCGGCGAACCACGTCTCGCCATCCCCATTGAGGCAAGGCAATTCTACTACCGAGCCCGTGACATCGGTTGCATCTCGTCTTCTACAAGTTCCACAGTCCACTGTTGCCTGTGAAAGTAACGGTTCAAGGTTCGGCATTGTCCACACCAAGAACGGGAATAAGCTCAAGGCGCGTAAAGTGCAGAAGCTGGTTTTCATCCGCTCCAACCTAGAGCTTAGAAACTGGGATTTTGATAAGTGACGACGGAAAGGACTCCAGCAGGGATTCGTAGTAATCTTTGCTAACAGCAAGTTCTGCACGTATTTGCATGTTAATCCTCTTATCACGCTCTTATCAGTCCGTGTGTACTCGCAGTGGATTACATTTACGATTGAAAATTTATCGCTTTTTTCCTTCAAGGAATCTTGTGGCGATATAGCAATGCCTTATCCAAAAATGTAAAATAAAATATGTAAAAATGAATAACATTATTTGTATTTTCCGTTTCAGCGTACGTTTTTCAGAATTGATTGACCTGAGAGATTTGGTGATAATTGCTTCCTACTCGGGACAGTATCTTCTTCAAAGTTGGACTCGTGATACGGCGCAATTTGTAACTGATGTCGAAAATAGCACTTTTTGCATCTAAAATCACCATCCTTGACAATCAGCTGGACGAGGCGTATGCTAGTAACAAAGAACAAATGAGCGCTTTATTGTTGCCAATGGCAGAATGTAAACCCATCTTCTCTCAATTTACGGAAGAGGTAAACGTGATTTACACTTAATTATGTGGTACACAACTACTACATTGATAAGAATGTTACCAGTAGCTGCGTTAAAAATTCGCATCCAAAATATTGTCATGTATACCCACATTCACATATGTAAAATGGAAGTGCAAAACAGTTCAGCTCAGCAGTGCTAATGGTGGTAGGTTCCCGCTCGCGACGAACGCAAAAGGGGAAATACAAGAACACAGCATACTAAAGCGCCTCAGTAATTTAGGCTCTCTTGTACAATGGTTTCATAGCGAATTGCTAGCAAAACTAATCACAATAAATGGAGAATGGCATGCTAGCTGTGAGGTTTTCTGTCATTCTTTTGATGCAATCATTTAGCAGAATTTTATTGTTCAGCACATAAATTTTCAAAACATTTCTGCCGATTGGCACCAGACAGTGCCTGGTTTCTTTCCTGTTTTCACACCATGGTAAAAAAAGAAAAAACAGTTCCTTTTCAAAATTCTATTTTTTTTCGAGCATTCCCATCCCTAATCTAAAATTCCCATTTAGGGCAGACTGCAGGGAAAAGTAAATTACGTTTGTTTTTAGCCCAGCTATCGTACCTACCGTCTAGAAAGCAAATTCTCGAAGTAGCATGCACTTTACTTAAAAACAGCGAGTGTGCCATGCGGCGGAGGATACCGGGCCGTTTCAGCGATAACCTCTCTCAGTGACATGTTACGGCGCAGAATGAAACAGGAATGCTATTAGCGCGCAGCGGGTGCTGTGCCCCATGCCCGCTATTTTGCTTAGGCTTTTCAGCAGGTATAGTAGAGCGATGTTAGAGTATCGGAAATAGGACGGCGCACTACGGCGTACAGACGCAGCCAAGGTATACGAAGCGTTGTGAGCGAGCATATGCCGAGGGTAGCTATGTATCCGGTGAGCAAGTCTCAGACGTAGCAGTCACTTTGGGTTCGCATTTGACTTCTTGCACGTTTTTTTTTTAGGATGGCGGAGTGATTTAGGTTGTCGAAATCACCTTTGAGGTCAGGGGCGAGTATGGCATCGGTGCTCATTCTATTGATTTCTTCTTAGCTGTCAAGTCTGAGTTGAACTAGGACGTGTTAGGTAGATATTCAAGGGCGAATACCATACATAGTGGTGGCAGGATGTTTTCCTTGCTCAGGTGCTTTTGTAGCCAGTTGAGGACTACATGCTCTATGGTTTTCCTGATATATGATGTGAGGGAGATTGGCATCAGGCTAGAGATGACGACGGGTTCGTCTGGTTTCAGGATGAAGCGGATGTTGGCTGATTTCAGCTATTAGGCTATAGTTTTCTTGCTGACCACTTTTGAATGATGTATTGTGTGAGAGCTTTGATGGACCGGTAGTCTACCCAGGCAGCACAGGCCATCGGCCCGATATTGAAAATCTGTTGGCAAAGGTCAGTCCTACAAAGGACCAAAGTCGCAACTGTGCTCTCAATATAGGCAATGCCGCTGTCTTACAAGTTGAATGATATCCCTACCTGCCCGATTTGTCCCCAACATATGCAAGGCCACTATTTGACGGTACGAATAATGGCCCTACTTCACCTCCCTTCTCCCAATACTTGCTGTGCCGCTACGTTACACTGCCAACAATGGCCTCTGTTGACCACTATTTCCCCAATGTTGGCAATGCCACTCAGTTACATTTCCCATAGTGGCCCTAGTTATCCACTATGCCACCCATATTAGCACTGCCGCTCCGTTACACAGTCAACAATGGTCCTCGTTTTGGAATGTTTCTGCATGATTGGCAAGGCCATTTTAACAGGCTGGGCAAAATGGGTCAATGTTTGCCTCTAATCCTCTGACATATAGAGTGTATGACCTAACTTCAACCAAGGTTTTTCAAAAGAAGTAGCGTACCGGAGCTAAGTGAAAACAATGACTTACTCTTTCCCGTCATGTGTCTTCTCACAGCACTTTTTAAGTTCCGGTTAATAAGTTAGTTAGCCAAAGTTAATTATTCGAAATCTCAAATATTCTCTTCAGTGTGACGCGCTTTCAGTCAAGTTTACAGGCGGTTAAGGAAGATCCCATCAACTTTTTAACAACGCCTCCTACGCATAATTTTTTTCAGGCGGTTAAAGTCCGCAAAATATAAAACAATCACGTGACTGTGCTCATGCGCTACCATTTTGAACGAACGGATGTAATGTGAACAAACTCCACGTGCGCTTCAACAATGCCCAAATGAGCGGCTGCTGCTCAGTTCGCCGGGCTGCAGAATAACAAAAATAAAAAAGGAGCATACTTTAATATATGCGACTTCACTGCTTTCTTTACATTTTTTTTTGTTTTGTCTCTGTGATGTCTCAGTAAAAGCCTCGTCTGAAATGGCTGTCTGAGACCTGCCTATCTCATATACAGCAGATCACACCACGAGCTTTCCTTAATGTGGAGAGCAGCTCCACAACTTCTAGGCGTGAGCAGGCGCGCATCTTTCATTTAGAACGCGCTTGGCAGAGCTATAACAGGGTAGCGTAAGTGCTAAATCGTGTTTTTTTTCTCATTTCGCGGGCTATAAATTCAGGAAAAAGAACCACGCCGAAGATACCTTGCAACAAAAAACCGGATTGGTTCTTTCGATCGTAACCAACTCTACAACTTATGGAAACGCACGTGTCCCTAAAGTCAATATTAAGTTTTTCATAATTACTCTTAGCTAATTAATTAAGTAGAATTAAAAAAGTTCCCTGAGGAGTGCCACACGACGGAAAACAATACGTCGTTGGTTTCGCCTGCCTACTGCACATCACATTTTTTAATCCTCTTTTAATGTAATGTGAAACACCCGTTCCGATGAAATAGATGGTGTGAATAAAGCGAGATTGAAGTTTCATCGAAAATGAACAGCGGACATGATCACTTGCTGTACAAAAACTGCGTTAAAAGGCAGGTGACGAGAAAGAAAAGAGGTATATATAAGATTAAAAAAAAACAAAAACAGAAAAAGCATCTGCCTTCTCAAGCCGTGAAGCTAACGTGGCTAGCTTACTTATGGTTGCAAATTGGTTTTGTCACCTTACTCTGGGTTCGAGTATTTTATACTCATGGCTCTTGCATACGTTTTGGCTCATAAACATCGCCTTTTTTTAATAAAAGCATCGCAAGATGTTACCGCTCGCAATTGCACTCGTTTCTCTTTGCTTTCTCTTGGCTACTTCAAACACGTGTGGGCAGGCCGCATGGCCATTGCTGAGACCGGCCTGTCTACATTGTTGTGCTTAAAATGTACAGGATTATTCTGTCTGCTAGCGAATCATTGTATTGAAAAATTGTGTTGCTTGGACGTGTATTATTCTACTTTGATTGCCTCATGTGTCACATATGAAACACTCGCAGACATATTGTGCATGCTATTTTCAGTTATTTTTGCACCTTTTTTGCATTTTCGTAAAAACACTTCTATCAACATCTTGAGCCAAACAGGCTACAGGACACGAGCGCAAACATTACAGTAGTATTTGGACCCTTTTTTGGCGAAATCGATGACCAAGCTGCAAATTTTGTTCTTTTAAAATTTCCGGCGCCGAACACGAGGCTCATTATTCATTCTTGCTGTTCCTTTTGCACTCGGGCCGTAGTAGACATCCTCACGTCGTCTTTCTTTTCCTCTTATTGTCTCATCAACGCCCTATTGTCTTGTCAACAGGACGCCCTGGTCCTGTGTCCCCCGTTCCAGAGGTCGTTTTGCTAGTGTGTAGCCTTAGTGTTAGCAGCAATCACGCTAAAAGTGTCGCATTCGCTACTCTGTAAATCTAGGAATAGAAAACTAACGCAATTTATATCTAAGCATGCGGTTGGACGTGCTGATACATCATTTTTGAATCTTAGAGAGCAATTTAGGTGGAGATTTTTCAATATAATTCAAAATTTGTCAGCCCAGTGTTTTCCTCTAAATCCAGTGAATTTTCAGGTATGAAGAAATTCTACCAGGCACTCACAAATGAGTATGGAGATTGCCAAAAGAATGTATAACTAAATCTCAAAATTAAGCTTCCTAGGTTTCAGGTTTGAACGGGAGACATTTTACAAAATATGTCCCGTTCACTTTTTGTAATTGGGCACCCATCGTGGGAGCCAAATTATACCCAACGCCTCAATGTGCTGTACGTGGAGAGGCGACTCAAATATATCGGGACAGCTGGGTGCAAAGAATTTCATTTTATAGCTGTCCAAGGTTTAGTTTTCGCGAACTGCGGTGAACCGGGCCCTCCAAGAAGTTGGGCTCTTGATTTTTTTCGGAAAAGAAATTAAAAAGGAAGTAAGCTCGGATATGACCTTGCGGGTGCACTTTCGTTATTGTATATATTTTTTCTTCTAAAATAAAATTGTCAACCGTACATGTGTCTTCAGGATCTCCTGGACCATACCAAATGCTTCATGAAAGTATGTTCGCATGCTAAGCTGCTATTATTTATTTTTGAGATGACTATTTCGTGATAATCTTGTCAGCTACGCCATCCATTATTAAAGACATCCGACTTAAAGGCTGTGTTTATAACGTCTGCCCTTCCTGCAACCGAAGCGCCGTTGAAATCATGAAAGTATTCAACCCGCTCCCCTGTTTTCACATTTTCAAGAGTTTCGTACCAGTAGTTGTTTTTAAGCATTCTTCCTAAATGGTTTCATAATGCAAATTAATCTCAACACCAACTTCATTACGATTCACTAATACATTACTTATAACTTCGGTTTCACAGCACAGGGTAGGCCCTGTACTTCTCTTCAAAAAAAAATTGAGGACGCTTAAGCTTGACAGCGTGTTACAGCGCTGCCAGGAAGTCTACGCAACGCCATCGCCTTAACCATTGGATAAATCGCTCGCCGTCTCTAGGAGGCCTCTGAAAACAACACAGACGTTCCTCCACACAAGCACTCGTAGACAGCTGCAGTTCCGTCACACCTGTTCAGAAACACTACTCCGACGCAGATAGGTCGCCTACGCGCGCGCTAACTGCTGGGGCCTGCGCCTTGCATGACGTATGGGGATTTCAGTGGGTTCCATATGATGGCGCTACGACTGCACGCCAAGCACAGAGGAAATTTACCGGAAACGCACCGTATTCGCTTAATTTCAACATTTGTAGTTTATATGTTAATAATTACTCATGTGCGAATCAGTACTGTTCTCGAAGTTACGTTTCTAACAAAACCCGTGCATTCACTAGATGCGCCTTTATTCCTGCTCAATCGTCGAGCGGTCGTGACGGAGCTTTGGAGCTTTTTGGAGCTGTACAACCTATCCAGCATGAGAAGTGCCAGTAGCCCGGAATGGAGCACATGGAAACATCGAACCGTGAAATCTCGATCTCGCTTAAGGACGGAGTGTCAGCAAGTACAATAACTAACACGCGCAACGTTTTCGGGGTACAAGCTTTAGTTGTGATCCCGGGCAGGCCTCCGCTGTGTCTTCGTTGTAGCCGTGTGTGCCATGTACGGTGTCAGTGTCGTACACTTTGATGCACCCAATGCCGACGCTTTGGGCACACAGTAGACAACTGTGTCATGAGTTATGCTGGCCAGTTACGCCAGGGCAACTAGACACATGAGGATGAAGTGTCAGAGCGCCTTATCGATGTGTCGAATGTTATGGACGCGACGGGTGAACAGAGTCATGAGCTCCCAACAGAAGATGGACCAAACACCTTTGCACCAATTAACGGCAAGAGACCGCCTGCAAGTACGGACAAACAAGAATCCTCGTCTCCGGACCCAAAGCCACCGGATCCGGGTCTGCCTCGGCCTGTTAATGTGAGTCCTCTGTTTGCTGCTCAGGAGCCATCTGTCACTCAGCAATCACGAGAGCTTAACACATCCTCTGTAGAGTCAGTTGAGGCGCTACAGCCAGTGAATCTGCGAGATGCCTTCTTCGCCGGCGATGCCCCTTCGTCGCCGGAGTACAGCTTTGTGTCGCCTGAAATGTCAGCCTCTAGTGTGTTCGGTGCCCCGTCGGCTCTCAGCGTGGTTGCGAACGACACGGTAAACTCGGCTTCATGGGCCGAAGCCTTGGCTGTCTCGGAAGAAGCGATGAACAACAGCGCACCTTTGAAGCCTGCTGCAGATGATGAGGTGTGTGTCGGTGGCTATGAGCAGAAGGCGCCTGGTGTGGTGGCTCAGGGAAGGGTAACCTCAAAACGAAGGGCGAAGTCTGTCCTACAGGCCACCGATTTGCAGGCGGGACACCCGAGTACAGGGAATGGCGTTGAATAAGACAAACACCAAAAATGGCGGGCGTCGCAACATTTCTCGTCACAACCTTTAACCTTAGAAATTTGCGTAACCGTGGAACGTCACAACAGTTACGGAATCTTGTAAAGAAATGGAGTGTGAGTGTGGCAGCCATCCAGAAAGCCAAGCTGTCCTCTGATGAGGAGACTGAAACTGCTCTCGATCATTTTTGGTCAGAATTCAATGTTATCGTTGGTCACTCGAGATGCTGATCAAGTGAGTGCATGCTATTCCTGGCCCACACACTGTGGATTACTGTCGTGTGGTATAGCACAGTTGATGACGGGCGACTTGTCTGCTGTGACTTCGCAATTTCGGGTGTAGAGTGAAAAATGATGGTGCTTATGTCCCTGTAAAGCAGCGTGATACAAAGCAATTTATTTTTTTTTGTAACTAGTCGGCCATTTGTGCTCGGATCGCAAGTTGGGTAATTTCAACTGTGTTTGTAGGGATGAAGACCGAGCAGTGTTAAGTAAGCGTTATGAGCCTCTTGCTGCCTTCATTCGGCATGCGAATACAACCTCGTCGATGTTGGGCAAGGTAAGGGACATAATATTCATTTCACTCATTTCCAGTGTTCCTCAAGTGCTCGGCTTGACACGATTTACTCTTCAGCAGACATGTTAGCCAGCATTTTTGGCTACTGGGCCCGGCCCATAATCTTCAGTGATCACTGCATTGCGTATCTTCAGATAGGGAGCAACAGTCGGCTCATACTCCCTCCTCGATCGGAGCTGTGGAAGTTGAATAGCTGTCAGCTCTCAGATGAAATCTTCAAACGTGCTCTATTTACCTGCTTGAAGGATGCATGGTCATGCGGTGATTTCTCAGTTTCGCAAAAATGAGACCTATTTAAACAAGAAACAAAAAACTTGGCTATTGAAGCCTCAGCAAGAATAGCGTTTTTGAAGAGACATCACCTGCGAGAGCACAGCCCTACTTTGGGTTAGCTGCAAAAGTTAGAGAGAATAAGCCCGGATGCCTCTGTAGAAGATATCGCTGCCGTAAAAGCAGAGCTTCAGCAGTTTCACACCGAAAGAGACATGTGGGCAGTCCTTGATAAGATCTAGGTTTCGTAGGTTTCTGGATGAGCAACCATTCCGTCAGGCCCTGAGTGATGAAAGGTAGACTGCTCTTGCTAAAGAAATATGTTGGTTGCACAAACAGCGATGGTACTGGTATTACTGATGCTTTCTTTGACTATTATCGGACGCTCTTTGGCGTTTGTACGGGCAAAAATGTGAAATCAGATTACAGTCTCTTATTCGAAGCCTTCCTCGACTTAACGATGAGCAGCGTGCTGTTGAGAAGAGCCTATCACTTTGGGCGAAATTAAATCTGCCATTTCTGACCTGACGGCTCAGAAATCTCCTGGGCCAGATGATATTACTAGAGAGTTCGATAAAACGTTTTCCAATTGCATAGCGCCTGTTTTGATGGAGGCTTTCCAGGCTTCTTATGATTTTGGTTTTTGCCGCCCACTATCTATTCAAGGCATAATTTATTAATTACAAAATGCACAGATTCACATCGGTTGAAACAGTTGAGGAATAGTGTCCAATTTTCCTGTGCAATGGAGATTACAAACTCTTTGTAAAGGTTCTTTGCAATCTTCTGCAGCTAGTTATCCCTGACATAATACGCATGCATCTGGTCTGCGGCATCAGAGGCCGCAGCATCTAAGCCCATATTCATATTTCACGTTGAGTATTGGAGACATTATCAGATGAGGCCGGAATAGTAGCTCTAATTCAGATTGACCTTGCGAAAGCATATGATAAATTTCGTCAAGATTTCCTGTTTGCGGTCTTAGAGCATGGAGATGGAGAGCATGGAGCATTGGAGATGTTTTGCTTAGGAACAAAAGACTGCTACAGAAAGCCATATACAAAGCTATTTATTAACCAAGAGCTAAACAAACCTATTCCATTGAAATCATCTGTTCGCCAAGGCTGTCCAATATCACCTTTGTTGTTTGCCATATATCTTGAACCCTTTTGATTCAGTATTATTAACACCTCAACTATCCGTGGTTTCTCCTTGGCGCAATGTGAAATTAAGATATTAGCCAATGCAGATGATGTCGCCCTCTTGTTTTGCAAGAGTGTGCTTGAGGCATTACATCTGACTGAACAGTTTTGTGAGGTATCAGGTGCGGCTCTTGATTTAGATAAATCCAAGAGGTTTTGGTCGGGTAATTGGGGTAGAACATTAGGTCATTTTGGTAGCATAAGCATGAACGGCGGGACCCTTCAGTACCTTGTTGTTCCTGTTGACCAAATTCACAGCAGTGGAGTCTACTGGAATTCACATGTTCTCCATGAGGCGACAAACCCAGGCTTGGAAGGGCAGGTACCTGTCAGTGTTTGACCTGTCAGTGTTTTTTATTTGCAAAACTTCCCTATGTGCTGCAGATTCTCCATTGTGCGAGGAAGAAAGTGCACTTGATGCACAGAATATTTGCTACCTTCGTATGGCGTTCACAAAGGAAAGCCATGCGTCGTGATAACCTATTTCTTTCTCTAGAGTCGGGTAGAATAGGCTTTGTTCACTTATTCGTGTATCAGCTTGTTTCACGTTTTTTTTCTTTTTTAGATCGGCAAACCACCCATTTTTAGTAGCCGTGCTTATAGGCGTCTCAGTGCTCATTTGCCTTTCTTATTCGCACCGACTGGACACTCATGAGGGGCCTTTATGGGGAGCCTTTAAGGACGTTGCTGACAACTTCAATTTCTTTATTGTGCTCTAATCTTTAGACTACCTGTATAGCCTCTCCAGAAGGCAGATTACTCAGACACATACAGAGTATTTGTTTCCTGTACTCTTGCATTGGTGTCACATATAATAGTATGAACAAAACAGGTTTGATAAAGACGTCGATCAAGGCGATAAGGATGACGTAGATTAACCGAAAAATAAAGAAGATGAAGAAGTATTCAGTGAGGTGGAAAGAGATGACTGGTGGAGGAGAGAAGAAGAAGAGGACGACGACAAGGAGTACGTGGACTTACGCCAAGGCTATAAAAGCGCGAGGGAGAGCGAGGTACGGGGGAGGGGGAGGAAGAACAGAGAAGCGGAGGCTCCGGTTGGTCAGGGACGCTTCGGCTCAAAAGAACAACGCCGGCTAGTCGTCCGGTGAGCTATATTTATATAGCTTCGCACCGTGGAATTCCTGCCATTCCTGAGCCCGTTCCGGGGAGTCAACAGAGAACGCTGCCACCTGCTACGGCCACGGGTGCGTCCAGCGCTGTTGCCACCCATGTGAATGGTGCCCCCAACGCCAACATCACCGGCATCATCTCCACGGGCACTTGGACCGGGAGATTATACGACGCCGCCAGCGACGTCAGCCTGAGCACGTCGAACGCCCCCTCGACGCCGGCTACTGGACCCATATAACGGCGCATCCGCATCGATCCAACAGTGAGCACGAACGCCGACCGCTAAGAGTAGAACGCTTGTAGTAGACGCTAGTAGCAGTGTTTCCGGGTCGTGTGTGTTGATAGTCTTTGTGTTCTGTGTTAGTTTTGTTAGTTATTTTTCTGTTCGAGTGTTTGTGTCACATAGGGTGTATAAATGCGCGTCTGTGTGGGTACACCTGTCGCCTAGTCCATTCTTTCGGTCCGAGTGTTCTCACGGGATATCCGTGACAATCGGCAACTTTTTCTGAAGTTCCTTGACACCAGTGTTTTAAAACGTGTTAGGAAAATGTGCACTTCTGGTGCAAAAACATTCTTCTTTAAACCACACATATTCATGCTACCTATGAAGGGATGGCTTCATGTTGTGGAGATGCTAGCGCCATAAACGGTTAATTGCCGCTTGTGAAATACACCAGAGAAAATTGACCATTGTTTTATTCTGTGCATTGATGCTGTGTTCATCTGGGACATATTACAACCAACAATTAAGAAGGACATTGACATCACAGTCTACAGTATCAATTTTTGCCTGTGCAGAAAAACTGTGTTAAGCCATATGATCTCTTTTTATTGCTGGGGCTATGTAGTCTCTGGAAATGCCGCATAATAGACCGCCACGCTGAACAACCGCTGCCGTTTGAATCTGTTTCGTGAGCAGTGCGCTTTGGTCCGGGGAGCATATGCTGCCCTGGAAGAGCCGCCTAGCTGGCTCCCCTATCTGGATGCATGTGTGTGCCTCCAAGACTTTTTATGTCTTGGGAGGAGGGGTAGAGCAGGGGTATGGTGGCCTAGTGTGTTGGGGAGTAAGCATGCCTAGATTTTTCTTTTCGTCACTATTCCCATGAAATAAAGAAAAAGAAGCGGCGTGGCGGAGCGCAAGCATCCCCGTCTCGAGCGCCAAACGCACTGTGTCGATTCCCTGCCTAGAACCCGGATGTTTTATCCATTGTGTGTGCTGGAACCCTCAATAAATCGTAAACATTCAATTTCCGACGCGCGGTGCCACCAGCGACTAGTACTACTACGACCGAACGAGCTGTATACACTGTGGCGTGAAAGGGCTTCTCCAGCACAGCGGATATAAACGACCGCAAATGCAGGGAATTCGCAGTATTTACACGCTTCGCCACCTGATCGCGCATGTTATTATTGTCAACTAGTAACACGCAGGCTGGATGAGGTTCAGTTTATCTTTTGTAAAGTTGTATAGTTCTATCAAGCAAAATCAAATTTGCCGTGTCCAATGTACCACCTCGAGCAGGGGACACATGGGCGAAAACTTGGCTGGCGCGTCGCACCGGCCGCCGCATGCCAACTCCTAGCCCACTGCAAGCAGGGACACACGGAGCGGCAAGCATTGAGGCGCCACTCGACTTAAGCTCCGCCCACAGCCGGTTTCACACTTCGGCAACTGGCAGCAGTGGCTGCGCGCTACTTGGCTTGCGGTACTTCAAATTCGCAACGTAAAAGACAAAATAGCCATCTTATCAGGAAGATTGCCAGCTATATTCGAGCAGCGACAAAACATGTTTGTGCAAGTTGCGAGCTTTCGGCAATGACGTCGCCCGCGGGCGTTCCGGGCGACGAACTGCGCTGTAACCTGGCTGCCCTTGACGGCGCTAGGCTACAGCCTGTGCCATAATGAAGCCGATGCTGACGGCGCTTCGGAAGTCGCCTGCGCTAAAATAACAGGCCTTCTCTTCACATGGTTTTAGAGTTAACAGCATCATCTGGCAATAAAATAATGATATGGTCAATTTCCGCGACGCCTTTGGCAGAGGAACTAGCGGCCGTCATGCGAGCCCGAACGCAACTGCGGGGCAGAGGCAGCTGCCAGGCGGTTGTGACCAGAAATTTTCTTCTATCACTGCTCTTACTTCTGCCAGTTTTCACCATTGGTCGACGCTCCTCAGAAATGTTGCATTTTTCACATTTCTTTATCCCCGGTTTTATTATTTACGTCAAGAACAATCCTTACCTCATTTTCATGACGCCGGCGGACGGTATCCAGGGTGTACTTGACGTTCGCACAAGATATGACAAAATAGTCGTGCTAGCTGTAAGGCTGCCTCATGTATTCGAGAAACGAGAGCATGTCTACGCAAGGAGCCGAGCTTTCGGCAACGACACCGTCTGCAGGAACCCTGGGCCATGAACTGTGCGCTGCTCCCTGGCTGCTCTGGTCGTGGCTAAACCAAGCTGGTTTTGTTTCGATGCCGCAGCTGAGGGCGCTTCGTAACTGGCCAGCGCTCAACTACAGGTGCTGCATTCGTCACCCCTTTAGTGTTAACCCGTCCCTTAATAATATAAAGATATGCCCGATTTCGGCGGCGCCTTCAACAGCGCAGCAAGCCGACGCCAGGCGAACGTCCCAAGGCAGTATCAGGAACAGCAAAGCGGCTGTGGAATCATATTTGCTTGTATTGCAGTTACCTATTTTAGCAGTAACTCGGTATTGTCCAACGATCCTCAGGAATAATGCATTTTTGGCATTCATTTATCCCAGGGCTTGTTATGAACGTAAACTAACAATACTATTGCCAGGGACCCCGCAACATAGAGGGAAGGAGGCGGCCGCCCCCCCCCCCCTTCAACATTTTTCCAGAGTTGGCAGCGCCCCCCCCCCCCCCCCAGTCTCCCATTGCTTCATTTGGATCAGATTTCTGACAATAAAAACATTTCAGTTCTAGGACTCTTTTAATGCAAAGCACTGTGGAGCTGAGCTACTTGGCTTCGTAGCCAGTTATAAAGCCTTTCGTATACGAGTAACCTAAATCAGTCATGTCCCAGCAGAAGTCGACTGTATGACCCATGTACACGATCATGATTGCCAGAATTTAAGCAAGCTATGCATGAACTTTTTTAAGCAATGGATCACTCCTCGTGCGCACCTCTATAAAGCTGCCGCTTTCAGTTCCTTTTATATTGCCATGAATCTTTGCACCGTTTGAACGTTCGCATTCAAAACCGCCGGCACGCGGTTTTATAAATTTGTTTTGTAATGCTAGATGCAACCAGACTTATCCCCATTATTCATGGCCGCGTGCAAATGCTTCCACATTTTTGCAGATTGTTGTAGTTTATTTCGTTTTTATCTGGAAGGTTCCTTGCCAGCATTAAATTGAGCGCGGCCAAGAACTGCATGTACTCAGTTCGATGACCGCCCAGCGCGCATGCGACTATTGCAGCCGCCGAGTCATTCAGTTCTTATTGGGCGGAGTCAGCCCCTTAAAGTTTTTACGGAACCCTTTTCGTTGTCTTCCTGACTACTGGAGTGTCGTTCACCACAACGCGACAGTTTGCATCATCCTTTGAACATTGAAAAATAAAAATAATTATAATATCAAGTTTATTATGTACATGAGCATTAAATAAATAGTGAACAAAATCAACTCGAAGTCTTGCCCCCCCCCCCCCCCCCTAAAAAAAAGTTCTGGAGCCCCTGACTATGGGGAACTTGCGCTGAAGTTTGCGGTGCCGATTGCAGCGCCATAACACAGTGCCTAGCGAGAAGAGCAAACAGTTTTGGGTAGTACTCTTAGTACTTTTCCGCGCCACCTTCAGGCGCTTATTAGCGAGAGTCTCCGCACTTTGTCGATGGCGCACGTGCCGTGCGTCAGCTATCTGGGCTACGCAGAGAGAACCTAGGCAATGAATGCTGTCAGCCAAACGCGGGTATCTAATCGCGCAGAATGTGTTCTCGCATTTGCAGCGGCGCAAGCGGCTGTCATAAACAGTTTTCAGTCGCCGAATTGAACAATTGCGGTGCCGCCTTGGCAGCGCAGGTTCCCCATAGCGCATTTTTTTTACGCCGGCGGCCGACATCCGGGCTGGCAGGCCAGCCTTGAGAAGCGGGTCCATACGTCATCATAACGCTACCGCTCCCCGCCCTTGCAATGCCTGCCGCTTCTCGTCATTGCGTTTGCCATGAGCAGCCCGTCCTTGGCATCTAGCAGGTTGGACGCAGGCGACGAGCTGCAATCGAGCGTTGCGACGCCGTTCGCAACGGCACGCCACAGTGAATCGCACACACTTTTCGCACATGTGTGCCGCCTTTAGCGAAGCATTTTTCAGGCGAACTTGTAGTTTCCACGCCGCCTACACGCGTTTATCGGCATTAGCTTCCGTGCTCTGTCGAAGCCAGACCTGACCTTAACCAGCTGCCTAGTCTACGTCGAGAGCAGCCAGGCGACGAATGCCGACAGCCTAGCACGCACTTCTAACCGTTAGAATGTGGTCTCGCGCCTATCATGACCGAAGCGACTGACGGGGACGGTTTTGGGCCCGCAGAGGAACAACAGCAGTGCCTTACGGGTACAAGCAGGTTCTGGGTGCTGCAGAGATTGATACCGCAACTCTGCCCCGTACGGAGTTACTTCTGCACTTTATGAATTAAGCTTTTAACAATAACTTTGCTGGAGAGCAAACCTATGAAGACCAAACCCCTATAGCTGTCCCTTCCATGCCATGCGGGACAAGCGATGAATTTGTGTGTATTTTAAACAGTTGCTGTACATTAAGGGTTTTAAATAATGCAGTGCACGCATCGATGCTTTAATTCTTCATTCGCGATGTGTACAGGAAGAAGAAAGGATGCTCATTAAAAAAGAAAAACGGGAGTCATCAGCGCCTGTTTTGCCGTAAATCGACCCTGGAGACAAGAAGTTCTCATATATCCGTAGAGCACCACGTTTCAAACACAACGAGATAACTCCAATCAAAAACGAATTCTTTATAAGCTCAAAAGTGCGTCATATACCTTTCGCCGGTCGATTTCGTAAGTAAAATGCGTCCGTCCACACCTTTCTACGCGGATCTCAGAGGCTATGCTACACGCCCATTCACTACAAAATGGTGACGATCCCTATGCAGAGCATGCTGTTAAAAACAAAGCTGTGGTATATACGCTTGCACATGCTGTCTAAGTGCCCTTCCATTCATGCGCTGCTCAATAGAATGGGCAGGATTTCACGTACTACGCTTTTATTCCGCAGTCCCGACGACTTGTCTATGTCCCCTGCGAGGTTTACGGCGTGGGCTGCCCCTAAATGGCATGCACCAGGGCAGTCACGAAACCAAGCACAGCAGCAGGATGATATAGTTTCTGGCCGATGAGCTTACGGACGCCGTACTTCAGGCCTGCAGAATTATTTCGGTCAGCACGGGCGCCGCAACTAGATACGAACTAGTGACCTGTGTTTAAACAAATTTCATCGGACAGCGACCACAGCTCTGTACAAAAAGCAGTTTTTGCCATTGAAGAATGGTGCCTGAAATGGGCTATGGAACGTAAGGGTGAAAAAACTGTTCTCTTGCGTATAATTAGAAAAACGTCCCACAGTTTGCTTCCTTACCTTCTTCGCGCAATATTATTTTGAATGTTTTAAAATATAAATATTTAGGTGTAACACTTGACAATAAGTTAAAAAGGTCGGCACACATTAGTAATATTTCTACAGCTGCATTACGAAATCTATGGGTTTTAAAAAAAAAAGGTAAAAACTGCCCCAGTACATATGAAAAAATTGGCTTACGAAACTTGTGTGCGGTCTTTACTTGAATATGCTTCAGTAGTGTGGCACCCATACACTAAAAAAAGACATAATGATCCTTGAAAAAGTCAATAGGAAAGTGGTTAGGTTTATACATAAAAAATGCAAAAGGGAAGACTCTCCCTCGCAGTTAATGATCTCACATAGCATTCATACACTATAAACCAGCAGAAAGATTAATAGATTGATATTCTTGTTTAATAGTATAGCAGGAAAATTAAACCCAAGCCTCAAGAGTGCATTAAGCGTCCTGTAGTGAGAAGGACTCGGAGCGTTCATGAGCATTCCCTTGCTCCCCTTTTCGCCAAAACTAACAAGTACAGTTTTTTCCCTAGAAAAGTGCAAGATTGGAATTCGTTACCGGCATCTGTTTTTCTCCTCAGAAACTTTTTATGATGCCTCACATCATCTACTTGCCTGCTAATATAGTTTTTATGTATGTTTTGTCTCCGTGTTCTCTTAATATTTTATAATTTTATTCTTTTGGTTTTATTCTTTTGGTATCCACGTGCTGATACTATTGTATAATTTTATCCTTTTGGTTATGTAACAAGGTAAATTCATTCCTGCTTGGGCCAACCAGTGGC